>NC_068437.1:33540515-33840515 GCF_023373465.1 Oncorhynchus keta
CTGGCACCAAAACCGCACTCAATGAGCTGTATACGGCCATAAGCAAACAGGAAAACACTCATCCAGAGGCGGCGCTCCTAGTGACTTTAATGCAGGGAAACTCAAATCAATTTAACCTAATTTCTATCAGCATGTTAATTACAGGCCTCTCTCATCTTTTTAAGTGGGAGAACTTACTCAATTGGTGGCTGACTAAATACTTTTTTGCCCCACTGTAAGTTCAAAGATGAAAAAGCCTGGAAGGAGGAGAGATGACTAGAAACGATTCGGTTGGCCGTTTTGTGTGGATTAATTGTCTGGATAGAGGACATGCATTTCAGGTAAAATAACAACTCAATGTTTATATCCCAGGACAAATTAGCTAGCAGCAGCAAGCTAGCTAAATAGGACAAATTAGCTAGCAAGTGCAAGCTAACGAGCTAAATTGCCATACATGTTTAATGCATTTCGACCTGTCCCAAATTAATGTCATTGGTTCAGAGTTTGTTTTGATATTTTAATCTGCGTGTCGTGATCGCAGACTCCAGCCACCCTAGTCATAGACTCTTCTCTCTGCTACCGCACGGCAAGCGCCAAGTCCAGGTCCAAAAGGATTCTTAACAGCTTCTACCCCCAAGCCATAAGACTCCTGAACAGCTAATCAAATGGCTACCCAGACCCCTCTTTTACGCTGCTGCTACTCTCTGTTTATAATCTATGCATAGTCACATTAACTCTACCTACATGTACATATTACCGCAAATACCTCAACTAACCAGTGCCCCGCACATTGACTCTGTACCGGTACCCCTGCTGTTTAATTATTTGTTACTTTAATTTTCTATTTTTTTACTCAACATTTTTTTGTATTTGTTTTCTTAACTTCTTAAAGCACTGTTGGTTTAAGGGCTTGTAAATATGCATTTCACTGTAAGGTTTACACCTGTTGTATTCGGCGCATGTGACAAATTTGATTTGATGAAAACATGTTGAATGCATATTCCTTTAGAAAGCTGGCTGTGACTGGCACAGCGGTCTAAGGCAATGTATCTCAGTGCGAGAGGAGTCACTATAGTACGTGGTTCGAATCCAGGCTGTATCAAATCCGGCCGCTGTGATTGGGATTCCCATAGGGCGGCGCACAATCAGCCCAGCATCGTCCAGGTATCCCTCTGGGAAAGGCCTTCCCCTCTGGGATTTACTGATGGCCACTCATTTTTTATACCTCCTACTTTTTCTGCCTATATTCTCATCTCTCCCTCTTTCTCATCTCTCCCTCTTTCTCATCTCTCCCTCACTCTGTCCTTTGTATGTATTGTGTATATCTCTACATCCTCTCTTCTTCTCTCACCATCCTCCTTCACTCCCACCTCTCCGTGCCCCCTTCATTAAGGCTGGGGGTTAATCTCAACTATAAGGGCCAGGTCCAGTAAGCCCAGTCACCCCCTTATCTCATCTCTTCTTGCAACCCAGGCAATACAAAAAAACTACAAAAATACAGTACCAGTGAAAGTTTGGACAACTCATTCCAGGGTTTTTATTTATTTAGACTATTTTCTAGATTGTTGAATAATACATTGTTGAATAAGACATCAAAACTATGAAATAACACATATGGAATCATGTAGTAACCAAAAAAGTGCTAAACAAATGTACATATATTTGAGATTCTTCCAAGTAGCCACCCTTTGCCTTGATGACAGCTTTGTACATTCTTGGCATTCTCTCAACCAGCTTCAGGCAGTAGTCATCTGTAATGCATTTCAATTAACAGGTGTGCCTTTTTCTTCATTTGTGGAATTTCTTTCCTTCTTAATGCGTTTGAGCCAATCAGTTGTGTTGTGACAAGATAGGGGTGGTATACAGAAGATAGCCCTATTTGGTAAAATACCAAGTCCATATTATAGCAAGAACAGCACAAATAAGCAAAGAGAAATGACAGTCCATCATTATTTTAAGACATGAAGGTCAGTCAATCTAGAAAATGTAAAGCACTATGATAAAATTGGCTCTCATGAGGACCGCCACAGGAAACGAAGACCCAGAGTTACCTCTGCTGCAGAGGATAAGTTCATTAGAATTACCAGCCCCAGAAATTGCAGCCCAAATAAATACTTCAGAGTTCAAGTAACAGACAAATCTTAACATCAACTGTTCAGAGGAGACTCAGTGAATGGTTGAATTTCTGCAAAGAAACCACTACTAAAGAATACCAATAAGAAGAGACTTGCTTGGGCCAAGAAACATGAGCAATGAACATTAGACCGGTGGAAATCTGTCCTTTGGTCTGATGAGTCCAAATTTGAGATTCAGTGTAGGTGAATGGACGATCTCCGCATGTGTGGTTCCCACCGTGATGCATGGAGGAGGTGTGATGGTGTGGGGGTATTTAGCTGGTGACACTGTTGAGGATTTATTTAGAATTCAAGGCACACACTTAACCAGCATGGCTACCACATCATTCTGCAGCGATATGCCATCCCATCTGGTTTGCGCTTAGTGGGACTATCATTTGTTTTTCAACAGGACAATGACCCAACACACTTCCAAGCTGTGAAAGGGCAACTTGACCATGAATGAGAGTTATGGTGTGCTGCATCAGATGACCTGGCATCCACAATCACCCAACCTCAACCCAATTGAGATAGTTTGGGATGAATTGGACCACAGATTAAAGGAAAAGTAGCCAACAAGTCTTCAGCCTGTGGGAACTCCTTCAATACCATTGGAAAAGCATTCCAGGGGAAGCTGGTTGAGAGAATGCCAAGAGTGTGCAAAGCCGTCGTTAAGGCATAGGGTGGCTACTTTGAAGAAATACAAATTTTTGGTTACTACATGATTCCGTATGTGTTATTTCATCATTTTGATGTCTTCACTATTATTCTACACTATTATTCTATGTAGAAAATAGTAAAAATAAAGAAAAACCCTTGAATGAGTAGGTGTCCAAACTTTTGACTGTACTTTTGACTGTACTGTACATGCACTTGCATAAACTTGCAGATGTTTGCATGCACGTATGCAGACATATACTACCAAACTACCGAGACATTCACAAAATCTCACTTAACCGAGTACACACACATGCATGCCAAAACACAGAATCCTTGAAGTTCTGTGATATACATGTTTTCATTCAACACACGCTTTGTGAAGGAAAAGGTAGTTCATGAGTTAAGTTTCAGAGGGCATTGACTTTGCACTGGCTTTGGAATACAGTAAAACAATAACACATGTAATTACAAGTGTAATGTAATAAGACATTTCAAGGGTATGTTTTATTTCCATGCTTTGAGAAGAGAAGAAGTAAACTGAGATATTGATTTTTTTTTCTGTGTGCTGTAGAATGCTATTTTAAAGTGAGTGGCAGTATTTACATGATCCTGGCTGACCCTGCATCAGAAATGAGATAGAAAACACACACAGAGACAGAAGTGCCCTCAGCTCTATCAGGAAGAACAGATGGAAAGAAAAGCAGAGAGAATTCAGAGAGAAATCAGATAAGCAGAGAGGAATCAGAGAGAGACCAGAGAAGCAGAGAGAAATCAGATAAGCAGAGAGGAATCAGAGAGAATGAGCAGAGAAGAAGAGAGAAATCAGAGCAACAGCAGAAGCAGAGAAGCAGTGGGAAATCAGAGCAACAGCAGAAGCAGAGAAGCAGTGGGAAATCAGAGCAACAGCAGAAGCAGAGAAGCAGTGGGAAATCAGAGCAACAGCAGAAGCAGAGAAGCAGTGGGAAATCAGAGCAACAGCAGAAGCAGAGAAGCAGTGGGAAATCAGAGCAACAGCAGAAGCAGAGAAGGAGAGAGAAATCAGAGCAACAGCAGAAGCAGAGAAGCAGTGGGAAATCAGAGCAACAGCAGAAGCAGAGAAGCAGTGGGAAATCAGAGCAACAGCAGAAGCAGAGAAGCAGTGGGAAATCAGAGCAACAGCAGAAGCAGAGAAGCAGTGGGAAATCAGAGCAACAGCAGAAGCAGAGAAGCAGTGGGAAATCAGAGCAACAGCAGAAGCAGAGAAGCAGTGGGAAATCAGAGCAACAGCAGAAGCAGAGAAGCAGTGGGAAATCAGAGCAACAGCAGAAGCAGAGAAGCAGTGGGAAATCAGAGCAACAGCAGAAGCAGAGAAGCAGTGGGAAATCAGAGCAACAGCAGAAGCAGAGAAGCAGTGGGAAATCAGAGCAACAGCAGAAGCAGAGAAGCAGTGGGAAATCAGAGCAACAGCAGAAGCAGAGAAGCAGTGGGAAATCAGAGCAACAGCAGAAGCAGAGAAGCAGTGGGAAATCAGAGCAACAGCAGAAGCAGAGAAGCAGTGGGAAATCAGAGCAACAGCAGAAGCAGAGAAGCAGTGGGAAATCAGAGCAACAGCAGAAGCAGAGAAGCAGTGGGAAATCAGAGCAACAGCAGAAGCAGAGAAGGAGAGATGAATCAGAGACAGCAGAGAAATACAGGCCAGATTGGTATGACTCTCTGAGATGAACTTTTCAACTGGTTGTCGTGGAGATAGGATGCAAGGAAGAGGATAGCATGGGACAACATAAGCACCACATTTCATTTTTTATGGTCGAGGTGTGTGTGTCACCGTGTGTTTGTGTAAAAATGTTTGATCTATCATAGTGTATCTGAGGTGTGTGTACTTCATTAGCTGGACGTGTTTACTTCTGACTGTCTGTGTGTGTGTGTGTGTGTGTGTGTGTGTGTGTGTGTGTGTGTGTGTGTGTACTGTATATATATTTTTGAGTGTGTGGTTGTGTGTGTGAGTTTTGTGTCAAGAGCTCCGTCATCATGCAACAGATGCAACAGCCTACACTCGGATTTGTTTTTATTAAATCCTTTTCATTAAATCGTTTTTAATCTTAACTAAAAGGTTGTAATGCTATTGATTCCCCAACACGGTTAGCCTTTACAGCTGGGACTGCACGTTTGTGTTCCGGACTCCAGTTAAGTACCATTCAGTTGCTAGCAATCATGAAAATGGAGCACGTTAATGCTAGCAGTGCTAGTCCACCGGTGTGTCTATGCTCAGCTAGTTCAGGTTCGAGATGATTTCCACACAAGATAAAAGATAAGGTGGAACTAGAAACTGGACAGGCAATTGTCTGCTCTAAATGCACCACCATCAAGAATCTTAGGGAAGTGATCCTCCGGCTGTTAGCTTGGCTGTGAGAACAGGAAAACCTGCTTTCTATGTACACTGACCTTGCTGTAACCCAGGCAAACTGAATCTCAGTTTTTAATGCCTCCTATACCAAAGCTGTTGATGAGTCGGGGGGCGTTGATCTGTCCCAATCCAACTACGCGGCCCGTGGGAGAACACTCACAAGGGTTAGGAAATCGGGGAGGCAATCTGGCCACCCATCTATCCGAGAAGATCCGATCCTGCTATCAAAAAGCTTTTCCCCACTTGAGACGAACCTATCAGCCCCGGGAGTCAGCACGGATCCTGGGTGTATACCAAAAGCCCGCGGCTGCCCAGTGGCACCCTCCCCCACGGCCACTACAGTTCAGCAGGATGTTTCCCCATTGGATTCCATCATTACCACCATTGTGGGCAGCTTGATGGTGAGAGATTTTGGCCTGCCTGTCTGTGGACCAACCAAGGTTCACTGTCACCCAGGAGCCCGTGTCCATGATATCAACTCTCTTGTGCCTATGGTTCTGGCCATCTACTCCAATATTGACACCATCATCACTAACGTAGGTTTCAACAACCTTTGTTTTAGGCGATATGAGGAACTAAGGGAGGACCACATTTTTTTTTGCCCCCCTCCCGTGCTACCAAAGGGATTCGTAACATTTCAGTCAACTCTTTGCCCTAAACATGTATCTGGAGAAACTTTGCAAAGGCATGAATGTCATATTTTTGTGACAACTTTGATTTGTTTGGCAGCAACCAGCACTTTATAAAAGACAAGAGATTCACCTTAACCACAGGGTTTCCAGGACTATTTTCAGCAACATTGCAAACTGTTTTAGAGACTGACAGACAGGGTCTGGTAGTGCTCCGGTCCCAACATCAAACTGTTTTAGAGACTGACAGACAGGGTCTGGTAGTGCTGCAGTTCTCCCTGTCAGAATAAGCAACAGAGGACTTGGAAACCATTTCAACTCCTGTAGAAATGGCACTATGGTTATTGTGAGTAAACTACATTTACAGTGCCTTGCGAAAGTATTCGGCCCCCTTGAACTTTGCGACCTTTTGCCACATTTCAGGCTTCAAACATAAAGATATAAAACTGTATTTTTTTGTGAAGAATCAACAACAAGTGGGACACAATCATGAAGTGGAACGACATTTATTGGATATTTCAAACTCTTTTAACAAATCAAAAACTGAAAAATTGGGCGTGCAAAATTATTCAAAATTATTCAATTATTTGCTGCGATTACAGCTGTAAGTCGCTTGGGGTA
Source organism: Oncorhynchus keta (assembly GCF_023373465.1). Classification (NCBI taxonomy): domain Eukaryota; kingdom Metazoa; phylum Chordata; class Actinopteri; order Salmoniformes; family Salmonidae; genus Oncorhynchus; species Oncorhynchus keta. The sequence goes on from NC_068437.1 coordinate 33,546,902, forward strand.
TGTCTCTATCATTTTTGCACATCGAGAGACTGACATTTTTTCCCATTCCTCCTTGCAAAACAGCTCGAGCTCAGTGAGGTTGGATGGAGAGCATTTGTGAACAGCAGTTTTCAGTTCTTTCCACAGATTCTCGATTGGATTCAGGTCTGGACTTTGACTTGGCCATTCTAACACCTGGATATGTTTATTTTTTAACCATTCCATTGTAGATTTTGCTTTATGTTTTGGATCATTGTCTTGTTGGAAGACAAATCTCCGTCCCAGTCTCAGGTCTTTTGCAGACTCCATCAGGTTCTCTTCCAGAATGGTCCTGTAATTGGTTCCATCCATCTTCCCATCAATTTTAACCATCTTCCCTGTCCCTGTTGATGAAAAGCAGGCCCAAACCATGATGCTGCCACCACCATGTTTGACAGTGGGGATGGTGTGTTCAGGGTGATGATCTGTGTTGCTTTTACGCCAAACATAACATTTTGCATTGTTGCCAAAAAGTTCAATTTTGGTTTCATCTGACCAGAGCACCTTCTTCCACATGTTTGGTGTGTCTCCCAGGTGGCTTGTGGCAAACTTTAAACGACACTTTTTATGGATATCTTTAAGAAATGGCTTTCTTCTTGCCACTCTTCCATAAAGGCCAGATTTGTGCAATATACGACTGATTGTTGTCCTATGTACAGAGTCTCCCACCTCAGCTGTAGATCTCTGCAGTTCATCCAGAGTGATCATGGGCCTCTTGGCTGCATCTCTGATCAGTCTTCTCCTTGTATGAGCTGAAAGTTTAGAGGGACGGCCAGGTCTTGGTAGATTTGCAGTGGTCTGATACTCCTTCCATTTCAATATTATCGCTTGCACAGTGCTCCTTGGGATGTTTAAAGCTTGGGAAATCTTTTTGTATCCAAATCCGGCTTTAAACTTCTTCACAACAGTATCTCGGACCTGCCTGGTGTGTTCCTTGTTCTTCATGATGCTCTCTGCGCTTTTAACGGACCTCTGAGACTATCACAGTGCAGGTGCATTTATACAGAGACTTGATTACACACAGGTGGATTGTATTTATCATCATTAGTCATTTAGGTCAACATTGGATCATTCAGAGATCCTCACTGAACTTCTGGAGAGAGTTTGCTGTACTGAAAGTAAAGGGGCTGAATAATTTTGCACGCCCAATTTTTCAGTTTTTGATTTGTTAAAAAAAGTTTGAAATATCCAATAAATGTCGTTCCACTTTATGATTGTGTCCCACTTGTTGTTGATTCTTCACAAAAAAATACAGTTTTATATCTTTATGTTTGAAGCCTGAAATGTGGCAAAAGGTCGCAAAGTTCAATGCATGTATTACATAAAGATGACCAGATGCAGTAGATGGTATATAGAGTACAGTATATACATATGAGATGAGTAATGTAGGGTATGTAAACATTATATGAAGTGGCATTGTATAAAGTGGCTAGTGATACATTTTTTACATCAATTTTTCCATTATTAAAGTGGCTGGAGTTGAGTCAGTATGTTGGCAGCAGCCACTCAATGTTAGTGGTGGCTGTTTAACATTCTGATGGCCTTGTGATAAACAGCTTCTTTCAGTCTCTCTGTCCCTGCTTTGATGCACCTGTACTGACCTCGCCTTATGGATGATAGCGGGGTGAACAGGCAGTGGCTCAGGTGGTTGTTGTCCTTGATGATCTTTATGGCCTTCCTGTGACATCGGGTGGTGTAGGTGTCCTGGATGGCAGGTAGTTTGCCCCCGGTGATGCATTGTGCAGACCTCACTACCCTCTGGAGAGCCTTACGGTTGTGGGAGGAGCAGTTGCCGTACCAGGCGGTGATACAGCCCGACAGGATGCTCTCGACTGTGCATCTGTAAAAGTTTGTGAGTGCTTTTGGTGACAAGCCAAATTTCTTCAGCCTCCTGAGGTTGAAGAGGCGCTGCTGTGCCTTCTTCACCACGCTGTCTGTGTGGGTGGACCAATTCAGTTTGTCCATGATGTGTACGCCGAGGAACTTAAAACTTTCCACCTTCTCCACTACTGTCCCGTCGATGTGGATAGGGGCTGCTCCCTTTGCCGTTTCCTGAAGTCCACAATCATCTCCTTTGTTTTGTTGACGTTGAGTGTGAGGTTATTTTCCTGACACCACACTCCGAGGGCCCTCACCTCTTCCCTGTAGGCCGTCTCGTCGTTGTTGGTAATCAAGCCTACCACTATAGTGTCGTCTGCATGATTGATGATTGAGTTGGAGATGTGGATGGCTACGCAGTCGTGGGTGAACAGGGAGTACAGAAGATGGCTCAGGACGTACCCTTTGGGGCCCCAGTGTTGAGGGTCAGCGGGGTAGAGATGTTACCTACCCTCACCACCTGGGGGCCACCTGGGGGCGGCCCATCAGGAAGTCCAGTACCCAGTTGCACAGGGCGAGGTCAAGACTCAGGGTCTCGAGCTTGATGACGAGTTTGGAGGGTACTATGGTGTTAAATGCTGAGCTGTAGTCGTATTCCTCTTGTCCAGATGGGTTAGGGCAGTGTGCAGTGTGGTTGCGCTTGCGTCGTCTGTGGACCTATTGGGGCGGTAAGCAAATTGGAGTAGGTCTCGGGTGTCAGGTAGGGTGGAGCTGATATGGTCCTTGACTAGTCTCTCAAAGCACTTCATGATGACGGAAGTGAGTGCTACAGGGCGGTAGTCGTTTAGCTCAGTTACCTTAGCTGTCTTGGGAACAGGAACAATGGTGGCCCTCTTGAATCATGTGGGAACAGCAGGCTGGGATAAGGATTGATTGAATATGTTCGTAAACACACCAGCCAGCTGGTCTGCGCATGCTCTGAGGATGCGGCTTTGGATGCCGTCTGGGCCTGCAACCTTGGGAGGGTTAACACGCTTAAATGTTTTACACATGTCGGCTGCAGTGAAGGAGAGTCCGCAGGTTTTGGTAGCGGGCTGTGTCAGTGGCACTGTATTGTCCTCAAAGCGAGCAAAGAAGTTGTTTAGTCTGTCTGGGAGCAAGACATCCTGGTCCGTGACTGGGCTGGTTTTCCTTTTGTAATCCGTGATTGACTGTAGACCCTGCCACATACCTCTTGTGTCTGAGCTGTTGAATTGTGACTCTACTTTGTCTCTATACTGACACTTAGCTTGTTTGATTGCCTTGTGGAGGGAATAGCTACACTGTTTGTATTCGATCATGTTCCCGGGACCACCCATACGTAGAATGTATGCACACATAATATAATAATATATAATATATGCCATTTAGCAGACGCTTTTATCCAAAGCGACTTACAGTCATGTGTGCATACATTCTACGTATGGGTGGTCCCGGGAATCGAACCCACTACCCTGGCGTTACAAGCGCCATGCTCTACCAACTGAGCTACAGAAGGACCACATGACTGTAAGTCGCTTTGGATAAAAGCGTCAGCTAAATGGCATATATTATTATTATTATTATTATTATTATGTTTCCGGTCACCTTGCCCTGGTTAAAAGCAGTGGTTCACGCTTTCAGTTTTGCGCGAATGCTGCCATCAATCCACAGTTTCTGGTTTGGGAATGTTTTAATAGTTGATGTGGGCAGGGAGCAAGAAATTTGAGTTGTGGTTAGCTTTTCCGAAAGGAGGGCGGGGGAGGGCCTTAAATGCGTCGCGGAAGTTAGAATAACAATGATCCAGGGTTTTACTAGCCCTGGTAGCACAATCGATATGCTGATAGAATTTAGAGAGACTTGTTTTCAGATTAGCCTTGTTAAAATCCCCAGCTACAATGAATGCAGCCTCAGGGTGTGGTTTCCAGTTTACATAGAGTCAAATCAATTTCGTTCAGGGCCATCGATGTGTCTGCTTAGGTAGGAATATATGCGGCTGTGATTATAATCTAAGAGAATTCTCTTGGTAGATAATGCGGTCGACATTTGATTGTGAGGACTTGAGTTCCTGTATGTTGTTATGATCACACCACGTCTCGTTAATCATAAGGCAGACCCCCCCGCCCCTCTTCTTACCAGAAATATCATTTTTTCTGTCGGCGCGATGCTTGAAGAAACCAGCTGACTGTACCGACTCCGATAGCGTGTCTCGAGTGAGCCATGTTTCTGTGAAGCAAAGAACGTTACATTATCTTATGTCTCTCTGGAATGCTACCCTTGCTCGGATTTCATCAACCTTGTTGTCAAGAGACTGGACATTGGTGAGTAGTATGCTCGGGAGCAGTGCGCGGTGTGCCCGTCTCCGGAGCCTGACCAGAAGACCGCTTCGTCTGCCCTTTTACGGCATCGTTGTTTTGGTCCGCCGGCTGGGATCCGATCCATTGTTCCTGGTCGTAATGCTGGTGAGTTGATGTTGCTCCTATATCCAGTAGTTCCTCCCGACTGTATGTAATAAAACCTAAGATTACCTGGGGTACCAATGTAAGAAATAACATGTCAAAAAAACTAAATACTGCATAGTTTCCTAGGAACGAAAAGCGTGGTGGCCATCTCTGTCGGCGCCAGAGGATAATTTTTCTATAACAAGCATTAGGCTGGGTATCAGTCAAGCAAGACCTGATGAGAAGTTTGATGATATGTGCCCTAGCCTACCACCCAAAGGCACTATGAATTTATTTTCCCTGGTTGACACAGACATGCTCAGGAAAGTGATATCACAACTTAAGCCATCTACCTACATTCTTGATCCTATCCCCATCACCTTCTTCAGAACAGTTTTAATTCCATATCTGAAGAAATGCAAGCTATTGCTAATCACTCCTTGTTCACAGGCACTTTCCCATCTGCACTAAAAACTGCTGTGGTGAAACCCCTTCTGTAGAAAAGTAATCTAGATTCTTCAGCTCTCAGCAATTTTCAGCCAATCTCCAACCTTACATTTTAAGCAAAATACTGGAGAAATTGGTTTTCAAACAGCTAAATTATTTTTAAGTGCCACCTTTATTTAAAAAAAAAATCCTATCTGGTTTTTGGGCCCACCACAGCACAGTCTTAGTGAAAGTGGTATATAATCTTAGAGCCAACATGGATGCCAAACAGCCCTCTGTCCTTGTATTTTTGTATTTAAGTGCTGCATTCAACACTGTTCACCATGATGTCCTTCTGGACAGACTGCAGAGGTGGGTTGGCCTCTCAGGTCCAGTTCTAAATTGGTTTAGGACCTATTTAACCGGTCAATAGTTTTTTGTCACTCTTGGTGAACATAACTCAGAGAAAATACATATCACATGTGGCGTTCCACAAAGTTTGATTTTGGGTCCGGTACTAATCTGTTTATATATGTTACTCCTTGGCAACGTTATCACAAAGCACAACATTGATTTTCACTGCTACGCAGACAAATACTTTTCTGTATCACCGGAGGATTTTAGTTCCATGAATAAATTATTAAACTGTATTAGTGATTTAAATACTTGGATGGCTGACAACTTCCTCCAGCTAAATCAAGACAAGACCGAGGTAGTAATTGTTGTAAAGCAGAGAGAGAATCTGACCAGTCAAGTTCTTCCACACCAATCTCGACAAACCATTTCTGTATGGACCTCGCTTTGTGCACAGGGGCATTGTAACATGCTGACTTAGACCATGCGTCCGCATGCATCATCGCTCGCATGTTGATTTGGCCCCCCACACCAGACGCGATCGGGACACACAGATTGAAATATCAAAACAAACTCTGAACCAAGTATATTAATTTGGGGACAGGTCGAAAAGCATTAAACATTTATGGCAATTTAAATAGCTAGGTTTCTGTTGCTAGCTAACATGTCCTGGGATATAAACATTGGGTTGTTATTTTACCTGACATGCACAAGGTCCTCTACTCCGACAATTGATCTACAGATAAATGGTAATTTATCTAATCTCTCCTCCTTCAGGATTCTTCTTCTTTGACTTTAGTTGGCAACCAACTTTAAGGTGCATTACCACAACCAACTGGACTGGAGTGTGGACCTCAGTTGATCTTTCAATCACCCACGTGGGTATATGCTCCTAAAAACCAATGAGGAGATGGCACTTGAGTATATGCTCCTAAAAATCAATGAGGAGATGGGAGAGACATAACTTGCAGTGCGTTGAGTGTCACAAATAGAACCAAGTTCTATTTTAGTGCCTGGCTACGCAGACGCTCATTGACGAGCGCATCAGTGTGGATGCAATGATTGAATAACATGTATGTGCATATTTATGTTGCAACACGAGGGTGTGGTCAGCATGTAATGCTGAAACAGGAAAGGGCCTTCCCCAAATTGATGCCACAAAGTTGGAAGCACAGAATCGTCTACAATTTCTCTTCACCAAATCTAAGAGGCCTAGCCTGAAAAATAGCCACAGATCATTATTCCTCCACCAAACTTTAAAGTTGGCACTATGAATTGGGGCAGGTAGAGTTCTCCTAGCATCCGACAACCCCAGATTCGTGTGTCGGACTGCCAGGTAGTGAAGGGTGATTCATTACTCCAGAGAGAGAATCTGGCCATTCATTTTAATCCACGAGCAAAAAGATAAAACACCTGGTAAAAAACCTAGGTGTTTTTTAGATTCTGAACTCAATGTCGAATCACACATTAGGAATGTGACCAAAACAGCTTTTTACCACCTGCGGAACATTGCCATGGTGTGGGAATCTCTCTTTCAGGCTGATACAGCGAGACTCAATGCTTTTGTTAAAAGCAGGCTTGACTACTGTAATGCTCTCCTGTCTGGTCTACCCAAGAAAGCCATTGGTCAATTGAAAAACATACAGAATGCTGCAGCACGGACACTGACCAAGGTCAGATGGAGAGCACACATTACACTGGTTTTAACGCCTCTGCACTGGCTGCCTGTGAGTTTTACAATTCATTTTAAGATGCGTTTAAGATATGTTATTAAATCAATACGCAATTGTTCACCTCAATACATGTCAGGTCCCTCAGGTCCTCTGGCAAAGGCCTTTTAACAAACCCAAAGCCTAGGACCAAGAGGCATGGAGAGCCAGCCTTCAGTTACTATGGCCCCAGCCTCTGGAACAGCCTGACAGAGAACCTGAGGGGGGCAGAAACACCTTTTTCACTTTCCTTAGGGTGCTTTTTAGTTTCATCCTCTTGTGTTTGTTGTGTAGCAAATATTTGAGTTTATTTTCTTTTTTTTTTCTTTTTTTCTTTTCCTGTAAAGCACATTGTGTTGCATTCCATGTCTGAAATGTGCTGTATAAATAAAGCTGGATTATGTACGTTTATACATTGTCAGTGTATGCATATGGGACTCAGTGTGTACAAATCAGTCATTTGCAAGTCCAATTCAGCCAGCAAGCCAGCGCTCCAGCCCAGTCATTCCCCCTCAGCAACATCATTTCCAAAAACAAATTCTCATTAATGGGACATGGGGGAGATCCCATTGAATATGACCTTTACTTCCAGCTCTGCATGAAAAACCCAATTTGTGTGAAGTCCGCCCACATCAGTGCTAACCGCTGGCTAAGTAGCCCTGTCTCTGGGGGGTTAGGAGAGAGAACCAGATAAATGATTCCCATCCACAAGACAGAGGCAGAGCAGGTAGCTGAAAGGTTACTGCACTGCCTGGTACAACATTCTGGTACAACACAGCTGCCATGGCCTCACTTACAAGGGTGATACATGATAGTGGAAGAGGTGAGTTCCTAACATTCTACCTTTACTATGTAAAGCACTTAGAGCATCTGGGAAATAGGCTATATCCACATAAAATAGTGATTACTATTCAGGACACAGTGGAAGGGCAGCTAGATAGCTGAAGGCTAATGGAATAACAGGCGATAGTATACACTACATGGTAGTATGTGGACACCTGCTCGTCGGACATCTCATTCCAAAATCATGAGCATTAATATGGAGTCGGTCCCCCCTTTGCTGCCTTAACAGCCTCCACTTTTCAGGGAAGGCTTACTACTAGATGATGGAACATTGCGTCGGGGACTTGCTTGTGTGTGTGGCCTACCACTTCATTCCTGAGCCGTTGTTGCTCTTAGAAGTTTCCACTTCCACTGCCAACGCTTGTCTATGGAGAGAGCATGGCTGTTTGCTTGATTTCATCCACCTGTCAGCAACGGGTGTGGCTGAAATAACCAAATCCACAAATTTGAAGGGATGTCCACATACTTTTGTATGTAGTGTACTTCTTTAAACATCTATTAGAAAAGTTCCACACTATAGTAGCCTAAATAAATAGCGCCAACATCATAGCCCTAGACAGTAGGAATCTGTGTATATCAGCCCCAGCTGCATGCCCAGCAGCTGTAATGAAGCTCTCCTCTCCTACTCCGCACTCAGAGGGACAGCTATACAGCCACACAGCCTCTAATAGAGCAGGGAGATTTGCTGGGGATTTGGAGGAGCAGTCACTGGAGATATCAGGTGACACATAACCATCTATTGCAGGATATTAAGGCCCACCTACGCCCCGACGGACGTCTGAGACAATGCGTGTATGTGTGTGTGTGTGTGTGTATGTCTCTGTGTGTGTGCGTGTGTCTCAGACTGGGGCCCAGGAGGAGATAGACAATAACAACTAAATGCTCCCACAATGTAGGGAGAGCTATCAGGTCATTTTATATCAGTGCATTCACTCTGCTTTAGCGTCAATTAGAATAACTTCCTGTGAAGCCATTCACTTTGTTTCAGCATCAGTTTTAAATGATCTCATCCATGTTTGCCATAGCTCCTAGAGGCAGCCTAGGTAGTTTACTCCTGCAAAATAATTTATCATCAAAATTAAATTAGTTAAAATATTTGGCTACTTCTCCAACCTCTCCACTCAACTAGTAAATTGTATTGATTCCAATAACAGCCTAGCTAGATCGTCCTAGATCCTCATCTCATCTACCATCTAGTGGACCAAGGACTGGACCAAGAGACTCAGAAATGGCAGCAAACTTTATTCATGATTCCTCACAAGATTTGCACAGATTAAAACAACCCTGTGTAAGGAGCTTACAAACAGCCTCTCTCTTTGGGCTCCTACAGGAAATATGCAGACGGTGAGGTCGACGAAGTGGTAGGAGACTAATTAACAAACTAAAGTTTATTGTGTGCACTCGCAATGAGAGCAGTACAACATGCCCAGCGGAGTTGGATGATAAAGGTCACCATTTCTGCAGAACTTTCTAAACCTTGTGCAACATGTTAATGTTCCCACCCACAACCATGTACACACAGAACTCATTATCACTGGATGTCCCTGCCTAGATAACTAGAGGGGATATGTAAAAAAAGAAAACGCCAAAGTTCCATAAAGGGGCGAAAATGGCAGCCATCTAGGTCAGGGAGAAATCCCAAACCAGTCTAATTGGAATGAATGGCAGTAGAGGCATAGGTAATGTATTACTTTTTCTTATACAGGAAGAAAAAGGCATGTGATTATTATTATAGTCACCTTAAAATAGTGTCATATCATTTTAAATACAGTTTCTACATGTTTTATACACATTTTCTGTATAAATAGCCTATGTAAACAGACCATAAATGTCTCATATTTTGTTTTCTTGGAAAGCTGTGAGTGCAGTTATATGATGCAATATCAGTACTCCATGCATTTACAACTTATCTAAGTCCTATCAACTGATTTCAGTCAGTGTATGGATGTGGATTGACTTCATTGTTTGAATGAAATGTTGGCATATTGGCTGTTAATTTGACAAATTAATGGAATCATTTCTCTAAAACTGTCTGTCTAGCTAATTCTTCACATGCATTGTTTACACAATATTTTATCACAGCACTGGCAAACCATAGTTGACCAACTATCTGACTATCACGGCTGACCTAATTTTGGGCCCTGAACACATTTCTACAGACTGTCTTTGTTATAGTCCTAATCTGGAAAGTCCTTTTAGCACCTAGACTACTTTTTTTCTGCCTTGATTCTAAATGTATGATGTTTTAATTGTATTTTTATCATCATTATACATTTTTTACCTATGTAGAGCTTTGACATAAGACTGTAATGAAAAGCGCTATGCAAATTAAATGTATTATTTGTATTATTTATTTATTACTGCACATCAGCGTCAGTGATCTGGTGAGGTGAAAACACCTGACAGAGCAGTGAGCTGTCTGAAGAACCAAATCTAACCTAACCTGTCTGCTCTGCCAAGACCAGGAAGTGAAGTCAAGGGGACGGCTTGGATGGATTACAGACCTCAGGCTAAAAAAGGAGAGGAGGAGAAGTCTGTCCAAAAAATGTACTGAAATTAACAAGACATCTCAGGCTGAGAGTGAGTGAGAGTGAGAATGAGATGTAGAAAAAGAGAGAGAGAGAGAGAGACAGAGGCAGATAAAAAGAGATGCATACATAGAGAGAGAGACTTTGAGTTGACTGGTGACTCCCTGAGCTGCCACAGAAAACAGCAGAGTGTTGGTGAAGGGACAGAAGGAGAGGACAAGGGGAAGGACAGTGTGTGTGTGTGTGTGTGTAGTGTTATAAGTGTTAGGAAGTTGAGTAAACTGTGGCTGAGCAACATGTACATTTCCCCAGAGACGGCTAACAGTCTCAGGAGCGGGTTGAAGAGAGAGGGGAGAGGGTTGAGGGGCAGGGCTGTTGTCGTGACCATATTACCGCTACACCAGCGGTCATGAGTCATGAAGGCAGTCAAATTCTATGTGACCTTTTAGTCACGGTAATTAGGCCTCTCCAAGCTCTAATGCTGCTGATGGTCATTAGTAGCCTACCAAACTTGCTAACTGTCTGGTACTCAGCACTCTATTGTCCCTCTAATCACTCTGACATCAATGCAAATGTAATCGAAAAGCTAATCAAACACTTCACGATAGCCCATGAGCTCATGTTGCGCAATATTTCTACAGGTTATGCAATTACGCAAGAAAACAGAGTGATTGCCTCTATTAAAAAGAGGAGGATCTCATCAGCTTTCTGTAGGCTAGGCCTACTAGTATATTAATTTCTCAACTTTCTTAATATTAAGCACATTGCTTCTCTTTACAACAGGAGTATAGCCTACCTGGCTGGCATGAAAATGAGCCACAGGAAAAGCGTCCTCCATTCGCTATTTATGTGCAGAGATAACATGCATTTTTTCCCCTGCCCCTGTTTCGAGACAGGTGCATGGTAACGGTCCATTCGCAATCAAAACTAATTTCACACACCATGTTTGGAATATTTATTTCTCACGCAGAATAGGACAACTTTTGTATTATGTGGGATAGTAGATTGACATAGGCTAGTGCTTTTGCTGTTCGTTAGGCCTACTCATCTTGTTGGCTGACGAAAAGTAAATGTGGACAGTTCTTCCAATATCTTCAATATACACCTCGCAATTAGATAAGGATGCACGCAGTTGCATCCCCGATCGGTCTGTCTTCACTTGTGGCCTGTGAGAAAGACCCGATCACATGATGGATCACATGATGGAGAGCCGTGTGAGTAAGAGGTGTTTCGGAGCAGGCAGCACTCAGGGAGAAGGGCTGCAAAAGGCCAGATTTTTTTCAGGGTGCATTATGGCCACACAAAGGGGATGTCGCTGGGAAATTCAAGTCATTATAAAGTGCTTGTCAAATTATGAATGAGAGACTGACGAAGTGTCTATAGCCTGCGCAAAAAAACAATGTCTTTAATGCAACTATTTTTTAAATCATCATTAGTCACATCATGCAACCTTACAATTATTAAAAATCAAAACATATAGGCCAACGTTTGTACAACTAATATTACATGAATAACTCTAAATTAAGCATCTAAGAGTACATATTTGTTTGTCAACCGCTCAACACAGAATAGCCGCATGTGCGCACTCCCTCAAATAATTTGGAGATAATATCCTGTCTCTTTTATTCAGCTTTGTTCACTTGTATTCTTCATACTATAAAATAATATAAAACAATGCCACGGAATTCTAAGCATATCTTGTCTGCTAATTATTTTTATTTCACCTTTATTTAACCAGGTAGGCTAGTTGAGAACAAGTTCTCATTTACAACTGCGACCTGGCCAAGATAAAGCAAAGCAGTGTGACACAGACAACAACACAGAGTTACACATGGAATAAACAATAAACAAGCCAATAACACAGTAGAAAAAAAAGTATATATACAGGGTGTGCAAAAGGCATGAGGAGGTAGGCAATAAATAGGCCAATGGAGCGAATAATTACAATTTAGCAGATTAACACTGGAGTGATACATGAGCAGGTGATGATGTGCAAGTAGAGATACTGGTGTGCAAAAGAGCAGAAAAGTACATACAAACAGTATGGGGATGAGGTAGGTAGATTGAGTGGGCAATTTACAGATGGACTATGTATAGCTGCAGCGATCGGTTAGCTGCTCAGATAGCTGATGTTTAAAGTTGGTGAGGGAAATAAAAGTCTTCAACTTCAGCGATTTCTTTGCACTAGTGCAGCCCACAGCCATATGGTATAGCCAGATCAAGACCTAACAGAAGGACAACTCAGAGTATGCTATTGTGTTCTTCTGAAATAGACTACATTTTCTTCATATCCTGTTTCTTTAGACCTGTCTAAAATAAATATTGAATTTATTGTGAAGGTGTAGGCTATTTCACATGGATTTATTAGACTTTTTAAAATGTAGATGTTCCAAAGTTCTGCATCAGTGGTTTGTAGGGTCCTGAGTAGTGCTAGTCACTACAGACACCCTGGTTCAAATCCAGGCTAAGCGGATTTGAACCAGGGTGTCTGTAGTGACAAGCACTGAGATGCAGTGCCTTAGACCGTTGTGCGGCCGTGATTGAGAGTCCCACAGGGCGGTGTCGTCCGGGTTTGGCCCAGTGTCGTCCGGGTTTGGCCGGTGTAGTCTGACTTGCCTAGTTAAATAAAAGTGTTTGGATGCTAAATGTGTTTATATTAATTAACAGTCAATTACAATGAGACCGACAGTTATTTGCTTGACAATCATCGGCTGATTCAATTTCATGACCGCCACAGCCCTATTGAGTGGAGAGTGTAGATGGGTGGGAGGGACCTAAAACCCTCCCACCCAACATGAGTAGGCGACATATTCCTTAATTGAAATCAAACCTTTGGTAAGAAATCAAAAATGTGTAAAATAAATTATATCCAGCTTAGGGCTCCAGCTATGCATTTGGTTTGCTATCTTGTTAGTTAAGTGGCTAGATTTCAAGATCAAGCTTCTTGGTAACATCAGAGACATCCAAACCCCATTTGGATCAAGATTCCTGTTTCCTAAATTGTTTTCTTGCTTCAAAATAATATTTTACCATTTTTGGAAATAGCGCCCCTTGTGTGCACTTCCGTTAATACCGTATACCCCGGGATGGAACAGAAACGGTATGGAAATCGGGAAACGGCCCAACCCGAGGTGACAGGGAAGGAGAGAGAGAGGAAGATAGAATTAGCCAGCGGAGAAAGGGATCTGTACTCACAGCAGCCTTTCTCGTCGCTCTTGTCGAAGCAGTCGGACACTCCGTCACACTGCCACGCCCCTGGGATACACTTCCCGTCCCCACACATGAAGTTCCCTGGGTTGTTACAGTCTGTGGTGAAATTGTTCCCCGGAAGGAGCTGGCTCTCTGTGGGAGAGGAGAGATGGAGGAGGAGAGGAGCAGGGGGAGGAGAAGGAGAGGGCAAGAGGAGGGGAGGAGAGAGGAGCATGAGAAAGAGGGGATGAGGCAAGGAACCAGGATGGGGAAGATAGGGAAGAGAGTGGGGTGGTGGGGTTGGAAGAGGAAAATAATACATAATATTTATCCGTTGTTTTGTTTATCCGTTATTTGTTTATCCGTTATTTTACCAGGTAAGTTGACTGAGAACACGTTCTCATTTGCAGCAACGACCTGGGAAATAGTTACAGGGGAGAGGAGGGGGATGAATGAGCCAATTGTAAACTTCAGCGATTTTGAGCCAATTGTAAACTTCAGCGATAATAATAATAATAGTCCAAACAGAACTAGGACGATAAAATTATATTGCATATTATTATCTCCAAATGGAACATTTATAAAGGCAGCGGCTCCATTCCTATATCAGTATCCAGGCAGATCATACAAACAGAGGATAGCTGCATGAATACCAATATGAGAGGTACGAAAGGGTCATCTGGTGATAACAGTCAAGTCTCTGAGTCACTATTGCTGGCTAATATTACGAAAGGCAGATAAGGGCACGCACTCACTAGGGATGGGAATGGTTACATGAATACTAAAATATCCAAACTGACAGTATTCGATTACTTGGGAGAGTATTCATTTATTTATTTTTTTATTGAAGGTGCAAAATGCAGAAATCGCTCCGCCATTTCCTGGTTGCTAAATTTCTAATAGTTTGCCTAATTTCAGTTTAACAAACAGTAATTGTGTAGAGAATCCGTGTACCATCTAAACCGCTGTGAAATATATTTTCCATAAGCAAAAATATTGTATTTTCTGCTGTTTGAAGCTGGTGTATAAAAGCAAAAAACAAAAGTTAAGAACGAGAAGTATAGAAATAGCACACATAGAGCAGATCTACCGCTTCTTAGACTTGCTTTCAATGATAATGACAGATGTATAACTCATATTTCTACGTAAATTTGATCAGTTACATATCGCACCTTTTAAGGCTTTGTCTAAAATTAAATAAAATGATCTGTGACATTGCTACATAGCCTAAAAGAATAGATTATTAAATTCCTTTTTTTTAAACAACAGTTTTTATAAGTGTGCCCTATCAAAAAGATACACTGGTAGCCCACAAACGTTTCACACATGTAGTTTGTTGTTATTGTTGGAGAATCAAAGAAGTGGGAGATTTCTAATCAATGCAAAATGGAATTAAGTTTGATAATAAAACGAGTAGGCTACGATGATCAACCAACAGGTAGGCTATTGTGTCATATGAATGGAGTTGTTGTAGACAAATCAAATCATTGTATTTGTTACATGCGCCAAATACAACAGTTGTCACCTTACTGTGAAATGCTTACTTTACAAGCCCTTAACCAACAATGCAGTTAAGAAAATAGAATTGAGAAACAAAAGTTTTTAAAAAAGTAACACAAAATAACTAGGCTATATATTTTTTATTTATTTAACCTTTATTTAGTCAGTTAAGTACAAATTCTTATTTATATTGAAAGCCTAGGAACAGTGGTTAACTGCCTTGTTCAGGGGCATAACGACAGATTTGTACCTTGACAGCTTGGGGATTCGATCTAGCAACCTTTCCGTTACTGGCCCAACGCTCTATCCACTAGGCTACTTGCCACCCCTATATAAAGGGGTACCGAGTCAATGTGCGGGGGTTACAGGTTAGTAGAGGTAATTTGTACATGTAGGTAGGGGTAAAGTGACGATGCATAGATAATAAACAGCTAGTAGCAGCAGGGGGGCATTTGATTAATTGTTCAGCAGTCTTATGGCTTGAGGGTAGAAGCTGTTAAAGAGCCTTTTGGACCTAGACTTGGCACTCTGGTATTGTTTGCCATGTGGTGGCAATGAGAACAGTCTATAACTTGGATGACTGGAGTCCTTCCTCTGCCACCACCTAGTATAGAGGTTCTGGCAGGAAGCTTGACCCCAGTGATGAATTGGGTTATACGCACTAACCTCTGTAGCGCCTTACGGTCAGATGCTGAGCAGTTGCCATACAAGGCGGTGATGCAACCGGTCTGGATGCTCTCAATGGTGCAGCTGTATAACTTTTTGAGGATCTGGGGACCCATACTAAATCGTTTCATTCTCCTGAGGGGGAATAGGCATGTCTTGGTGTGTTAGGATCATGTTGGTGATGTGGACACCAAGGAACTTGAAGCTCTTGACCTGCTCCAAGGATGGGTAGCGCAGCAAAATAGCCTAAATTAGCCTTGCTACTTTAGCTAGCTAGCTGGTTAACTTAGCTGGCTACTGTAGCTAGCTAGCTAACTTCTTTACAATGATTTGATGCAGTCAAGATGGGCACTACCAGATGGTATGATAGATAACCTATGGCAGCAACAAGTTATTCAAACTAGTGCACGTTGGTTTACTATAGCTATTTTTGCACTCTCTCTTCCTCTGTGCCACACACAGACTGTCACACACACACACCAGCCCCTGCACCTCTCTCACCCCTCTGCTGAAACAAGCAGAGCGCACTGACTCTCTCTGGTGAGCAAGTTTTCATTGAAGATTCCCCACAAATGTTTCTTTCAAACACTATCCAGATATCCAAAAAAAATAGCATAATTAGTTGAATACTGAAATGATTTTAAATGTCCATCCCTAAAACGCAGGCACAGTCGTAAACACACACACACACACACACACACTTTATCCTCTGATTTCTCTGTCGCTCAATATGACAAGAGTCTGCTGCATGCAGCATTGAGTGAAGCCTCCTTTCTAGAGTCCTGTGTAGATTATAGACCTAGAAGACAATATGGATGGCTATATTTGTATGGCATCAAGTACATCTTTAGTAAGTGGGACATGATGAGGCAGAACTTGTTGATGCACTCCAGCATTATAGACTAATGGAGTTGGAGTGTAAACCATGTGCTGCTGGGCTGGCTGGCTGGGCTCAGGCACCTGTTGTGGGTACACACTAACAAACACCACTACACTATAGTCGGCCTAATTATGACTTAAAGAGTTAATTCCTCTGAGTCAGATGAACTCGTGGATACCATTTTTATGTATTTGTGTCCAGTATGAAGGAAGTTAGTTAGTTTTGTTAGCAAATGCTCGCGTTAGCGCAATGACTTGAAGTCTATGGGTATCTGCTAGCAAGTAGATAAAAGGGCCACATTGCCAAAATCCAGAATGATCCCTTTAAGGATAACAAGGCACAGGATGTGTCCCAAATGGAACCCTATTTCCTATACTGTACCCATAGGGTTCCAGTCAAAAGTAGTGCACTAAATAGGGATCATTTTGGACCCCTACACCTTTTCACTCGGTATCTGCATCCCAAACTGGAATAAGCTAGGGGAGGAATACAACATGACAAGAGTCCAGTGTCAATATATAAATAATAGGCCTACATGCATTATAATTCAAGTTGACAAACTGGAACTAGTAGTAGATTGTGAGATGTGTTAGATAGCTCCTGCTTGTAGTAACGGGGATTTTGTTATTGTTATCAACTCACAGCAGGCAACACAGTATTTTAAACACGTTGTATTATTTAGTAACTAGCAACAGAACCAACATGTTTTCCTCTATTTTCATCATCAATGAAAACATTAACTTACGTGTTTTGGATGGCAGATCACAATGTTAGCACATTACTCATTATAGTTAACCCAGACTATATCTGATGAGAGTACATCAAACTCACCTACACACAGATAGCCAGAAAGCCTGCAAGCCAAGTTCAACTGTGCTTTCCCCCCAACCATCAGATCTCCTGCTCCAGATCTCCTGCTCCAGATCTCCTGCTCCAGATCTCCTGCTCACTTGTTTTGAACCTCCTCTGATCCAGCCATTCCCAGCGCTTCATCTGAGTGATTTACAGCTGGTATGAGTCATAGAGGTACTACAGGTGTATGAGAAGTGTTTCATTATCACCCTGGCCATTTAATGCCCTGATCACACCTACAGAATCATTGTGCAACATGGTATGCAGCATCATTTGGATATGTGTGCAACAAAAGCTCAACATTCACCTTCTGCGACCATTGCTGTCAAGCCATCTACACATACAGTTTGACGCATACGCTCGATAAATCCAAAGTATGCACCACACAGAACGCACTACAAATGCCTCTGCAACCAAAATGCAATGACGCTGTCGGTGTGATCGAGGCATAAACCTTGAGGTTCTGAAAATGTCTACCTAACATCCCGTCAGAATGTTTACACCGCAGCCCTCTCCTGATCCTTAGAGTGGGTGATGTAAGCCTCACTTTTGTCTCTTGCAATAAAAGGAGAAAGGGACTGAGGGAGAGACAGAAAGGGAGAAAAGGGGCTGTTGCCAGGTCTTTTATGTGTAGCATTCTAATAGTTATTTCTCTAATTGGCAGGAGGACATGCCAGCGGCTTTGTAGGATGGCTACACTGAGCTGCTTCAACCAGCCTCCGGTAGCAGTGACACGCACGCACGCTTGCTCACACACACACACGCACACAAGCACCTAAATTCACATGGGTGCACACACACTGGAAATGTGTATGAGGGAGCCGTGCATATAGACTTGAAGGAACCGGGCTGTTTGCGAGGGGCAATGGGTTAATTAGAGAGCTGCTCTGGGACTGTGTGTGTGTGTGTGTGTGTGTGTGTGTGTGTGTGTGTGTGTGTGTGTGTGTGTGTGTGTGTGTGTGTGTGTGTGTACTAGCACTACACCAGGATATTGGCCTACACTTACTCACTCACTCTTCTACACCTCACTCAGTCCCTCATGCATTCATTCATTCATTCACTCTGAGATGCGTGTCCTTCCCTACATACGATGTCTTCCTACACAAGGACACACAATCTATGCATCCCAGTCCACTGGCTCCTTTTGTAATAAAAAGGCAATCTCATTTCACTGTCTGGAATCAGCTTACTGTAGGGTTTTCATCAGTAACACTTAACTGTATACCTTAGTGCATCGTTCCTACTTAAATCGCCCAAGGTGACTTGAGATAACCTTCAATTGATTTGGCAATGCATTTACCCTTTCAGCATGAAACACACCGCATATGCATGCAGGCACACACACCCGTCCCAGCATTCTACTACTCTTCACCTAATTCACTTCAGTTTTACTCCATATAAAATCATCAGAAAGTAAGATACCTGTAGGTCTCTAAACGAAGCATACCTGGGGACTATGTGTTAACAGTAATACGAATATGAAAGCAATTACATTGAGCCAATATTGACTAGACCTCGCTCCCCTCTTCCTGTCAGCCCCCCGCTCCCTTCACCCACCGTCAGCCCCCCCCAACCTCTGTCAACTACAATCCTTGGGCTTTAAGCCTCCACAGATACACAGTGGGCACGCCTGGACCAGTCTATGCATAATCCCTACTGTCACACACACCTCAACTGTAGACACAGAGAGAGAGAGACACAGACAGAGAGAGAGAGAGAGAGACACAGAGAGAGAGACACACACACACAGAGAGAAACACAGAGAGACAGACACACAGAGACACAGAGAGACACAGAGAGACACAGAGAGACACAGAGAGACACACAGAGACACAGAGAGACACACAGAGACACAGAGAGACACAGAGAGAGAGACAGACACACAGAGAGAGAGACAGAGAGACACAGAGAGAGAGAGAGAGAGAGAGACACACAGAGAGAGAGACACAGAGAGAGAGAGAGACACAGAGAGAGAGAGAGAGACACAGAGAGAGAGAGAGACAGAGAGAGAGAGACACAGAGAGAGAGAGAGAGACAGAGAGAGAGAGAGAGACACAGAGAGAGAGAGAGACAGAGACAGAGACAGAGACACAGAGAGAGAGAGAGAGACAGAGACAGAGACAGAGACAGAGAGAGAGAGAGAGAGAGAGAGAGAGAGAGAGAGAGAGAGAGAGAGAGAGAGAGAGAGAGAGAGAGAGAGAGAGAGAGAAGATGTAAGGGAGTAGGATGGAGCAGACACTGCATACTCAATACAGCTACCTCCATAGGGGGAATATAGAGTGGAGTGGAGAAAAATAGGTAACAGCCCATCTGGATGAGAGGCTGCATAATCCCCACTTCCACTGGAGATACAGGGGAGAGAGGGGGGGACAGAGGGATGGGGGGAGCAAGGAATACAAGGGGACAGGTTGGGGATATACAAATGGGAGGGGGGGGGGCAGAGGAGAGACAGAGGGGAAGAAGAGATAGAGGGGATAGAGAGGAGAAGTCCTGGCCTGAACTTTCCTGCCTCCACATTCCCCAGTAATACCATCATTCCTCAGCATGTTGATCCCTCTACCCTGGACTGTACACCCTTGTCTGTATTAATATATAGCTTCAATCTATAACCTAACATTAAAGTGGGCTCTTTGACCCAGCCAGGGTATCATATTTCACCTACATTGATCAGGAGGGAGGAAGAGGTAAGACATAGATTCGAATGGTACATAATTGATGAGGGGATTATATACACAGGGTGTATGTCACACACCCCATTAAGAATGTACACTTGAGTTTGAAGCAGAACAAATACAGACAGTTACATTTTCAGGACTCCAAATCAAATACGGAAGGGCTTTTTATGTTTGAGGAAGGTAAAAATAAGGGAGGGGACGGATCAATATTAGACAGCTCTGAATAAGCCTGTCTTTTTTATGGCTAGAGGTAGGAATTTATTTTCCAATTACAGACTGACTTTAATGGGTTGGCTGTATCAGGAACTTCTGAAGCACAGCGAGTGGTGGAGGGAAATTGGAGCCGTGTGTATGTGTGTGTGTGTGTGTGTGTGTCTGTCAAAGTCTGTATGCGCGTGTGTGTGTTAGGGCTATGATGGTTATGGAATTTTGGATTACGGTTATTGGCCAGGCAAATAACCTCCCACCCCCTAAAAAAATACATATATTTTTGCAAAAAAAGTATATTAGACATACATTTTCCCCTCTCCGCCGCTCCTGACTGCATGCGCTGACATAGCAATAGAATAGAACGGACGTCCCCATTCAAGTCACTGATTGCATAATGGGTGGACTGGAGACCATTGTGAGTGTACCCATTGCAAAGAGGAAGATGCTAAACTAATCTTTGTCCATAGGAGCAACACAGGAAGTAGAAGTAGGAATGTTGCGTCACAATGCCAGGCAGCCATTGTGAGTGTACCCATGAGTTTTCCAGTCAAATTGCCAGGGTTAGAGGTTCCAAGCACGTTCTATTCATTCGATTTCTATATGTGCCGCTGCTGCATTGTGGGGGTCTTGTTTGCTACAACACCTTGCTTGTTTTACAGGGGAGTCTTTGTTGGGGACATCAAGGTCACAGAGGAAGACTTTCCAGTCATCCCTCTCTTCTGTCCTCCTCGGCTGCTTTCCTTCCGTCTCCCTCTCTTCTCCCTCTCTGCTGTGTCTTATTGTTCAGTCTCTAGATGGGAACAGCGCAAAGGGCAGGGAGCACAGGGCACAAGTCACATAGCATTACATATTACACACACAAGGCATGGGGCACAGGGCACCGGTCATCCAATATAAATGAACAGTCTGTTTGAATTCCCTGTACAGGCCTGAGGCTAGGCCTCTGAAGGTCTCCTACATGCAGAGTTAGCTAGCCTGTAGCATTGAACAGTGTAATAACATACAGGCTTGACTGGAAGCTTTCAGGCATCACTGCTCTTTGTGCATTTCTCCCCATCCAGGAGAGGTTAGATGTAAGTGTTGCAGCCTGCTGTTATATCTCTGTCTATTATGTCTTCAATTGATCTAAACCCGAGCAAAGGGTGTGGGATCTTTTCTATGATTCGTTCCATTGAATGCTACAGATGTCTCAAGTTTTGAGCAGTGGTGTGTATCATGGGTGCCAAGGGAAGCCAGGCTTCCTCCAAAAATGCACCAATAAAAAAATATATATATTTTATCTCTCTGTGTTTCATAATGTTCCTTCAATTTGCAAGAGGCTGAATGCATCTCACAGGACTAAGCATCCGAGCGAGCGAAACAGCACCCCTCCGTTTCTCTGCACGTCGCTCCTCTATCTGATGCTGTCTGGTCCAAACGACTCAAAGGAGGCTTGCAGAAAAGTTTTTAACAATGTGCAAACAGCCTTCACCAGAGAGATCTGTCAACTAAACAAAACAAATATGTCTGGACCCTCTCCCTAGCCACCTGAACACATGTACTACACCATGGGTACTAAAAAAGCTTCCCCACATGGGTCTGGGCTCTAGGTGGAGTGTACTAACGATACAGCATGCAGTTCATTGTGCCCAATACAGTCAGTGCCTCACTCTCTTTTCTCTTGTTCCCTTTGCACACAAAGTACACACACAAAACTAACACACACACAAAAATACAAAGACACCTGCTTCACTGTTTAAAAAAAACACACACTTTGCATAATGTGAATAAATTAGGGATGTGACAAATGGAAAATATTGCTTAACGTTCAAACTGAATTTTATCATTAGTTTTCCATTAAAATAATATATGTTTTTCTCTCCCAATGCCGAATAATGGTCCTATTATACAGTGGGGCAAAAACGAATTTAGTCAGCCACCAATTGTGCAAGTTCTCCCACTTAAAAAAATAAGAAGCCTGTAATTTTCATCATAGGTACACTTCAACTATGGCAGACAAAATGAGAAAAAAATTCCAGAAAATCATATTGTAGGATTTTTAATGAATAACAAAAGTTGATCTCAATAATTTGTTTTATAAACTTTGTTGGCAATGACAGAGGTCAAACGTTTCTGTAAGTCTTCAAGGTTTTCACACACTGTTGCTGGTATTTTGGCCCATTCCTCCATGCAGATCTCCTCTAGAGCAGTGATGTTTTGGGGCTGTTGCTGGGCAACACAGACTTTCAACTCCCTCTAAAGATTTTCTATGGGGTTGAGATCTGGAGACTGGCTAGGCCACTCCAGGACCTTGAAATGCTTCTTACGAAGCCACTACTTCGTTGCCCGGGTGGTGTGTTTGGGATCATTGTCATGCTGAAAGACCCAGCCATGTTTCATCTTCAATGCCCTTGCTGATAGAAGGTTTCACTCAGAATCTCACGATACATGGCCCCATTCATTCTTTCC
This sequence comes from Oncorhynchus keta, assembly GCF_023373465.1. Classification (NCBI taxonomy): domain Eukaryota; kingdom Metazoa; phylum Chordata; class Actinopteri; order Salmoniformes; family Salmonidae; genus Oncorhynchus; species Oncorhynchus keta. The sequence continues at coordinate 33,569,477 of NC_068437.1, forward strand.
TTTACACGGATCAGTCGTCCTCGTCCCTTTGCAGAAAAACAGCCACATGATGTTTCCACCCCCATGCTTCACAGTAGGTATGGTGTTCTTTGGATGCAACTCAGCATTCTTTGTCCTCCAAACACGACGAGTTGAGTTTTTACCAAAAAGTTATATTTTGGTTTCATCTGACCATATGACATTCTCCCAATCTTCTTCTGGATCATCCAAATGCTCTCTAGCAAACTTCAGACGGGCCTGGACATGTACTGGCTTAAGCAGGGGGACACGTCTGGCACTGCAGGATTTGAGTCCCAGGCGGCGTAGTGTGTTACTGATGGTAGGCTTTGTTACTTTGGTCCCAGCTCTCTGCAGGTCATTCACTAGGTCCCCCCGTGTGGTTCTAGGATTTTTGCGATGATTTTGACCCCACGGGGTGAGATCTTGCGTGGAGCCCCAGATCGAGGGAGATTATCAGTGGTCTTGTATGTCTTCCATTTCCTAATAATTGCTCCCACAGTTGATTTCTTCAAACCAAGCTGCTTACCTATTGTAGATTCAGTCTTCCCAGCCTGGTGCAGGTGTACAACTTTGTTTCTGGTGTCCTTTGACAGCTCTTTGGTCTTGGCCATAGTGGAGTTTGGAGTGTGACTGTTTGAGGTTGTGGACAGGTCTTTTATACTGATAAATTCAAACAGGTGCCATTAATACAGGTAACGAGTGGAGGACAGAGGGGCCTCTTAAAGAAGAAGTTACAGGTCTGTGAGAGCCAGAAATATTGCTTGCTTGTAGGTGACCAAATACTTATTTTCCACCATAATTTGCAAATAAATGTATAAAAAAATCCTACAATGTGATTTTCTGGATTTTTTTTCTCTCGTGTTGTCTGTCATAGTTGAAGTGTACCTTTGATGAAAATTACAGGCCTCTCTCATCTTTTTAAGTGGGAGAACTTGCACAATTGGTGGCTGACTAAATACTTTTTTGCCCCTCTGTATATGTTTGACCGCTAGGGCCGGGCAATGAAGCTACAGTATAAATACGGCAGTCATATGCCCTTGAAGCTATCGACAGTTTTGTACAATGCGACTCATACCAGAACATACCGGACCTATTTTTCTGTCTCATATACCTGGATTTCTACCGCAAGCTCTGGACATTTACACATGGATCTCGCAGCTAGCTAGCTGCTATCCGTGTGACTATTGGCTTACATCGATCCCGGAGCAAACATAAATTATTCCGGAGCTAGCTAGCTGAAGAGTTCCATCAGCCACTCCTGGGCTACAATCACCTATTCGGACCCATTTACTGCCAATGCAGAGCCCCACCGGGCCTTCACGACTGCACTACCGACGTTATCTGCCCGAGGGAGTTATCCAACTGGCCCCTCCGTCGCGACGTTACCTGAGCGCCCATCTGCGGCCGGCTAATCGTTAGCTGTCTTATCGGCTGCTATCTGAATCGGTCTATCGGACATTTTTTTTCTTGGGTCACTATAACTATATCTATTTTGCCAATTGGATTGATCCCCTCTACCACACGGAACCACACTAATCTACCAACGGAAACACACGAGGTGGCTAAAAGCAGACCTCCATCTTATGCTAGCTTGCTACCCATGGCCCGGCTAGCTGTTTGAATCGCAGTGACCAAAACCAACCTCACTACTCACTTGACCCTTATGATCACTCGACTAAGCATGCCTCTCCTTAATGTCAATATGCCTTGTCCATTGCTGTTCTGGTTAGTGTTTATTGGCTTATTTCACTGTAGAGCCTCTAGCCCTGCTCATTATACCTTATCCAACCTTTCAGTTCCGTCACCCACACATGCGATGACATCACCTGGTTTCAATGATGTTTCTAGAGACAATATCTCTCTCATCATCACTTAATACCTAGGTTTACCTCCACTGTATTCACATCCTACCATACCTTTGTCTGTACATTATACCTTGAAGGTATTTTATCGCCCCCAGAAACCTCCTTTTACTCTCTGTTCCAGACGACCAATTCTCGTAGCTTTTAGCCGTACCCTTATCCCACTCCTCCTCTGTTCCTCTGGTGATGTAGAGGTGAATCCAGGCCCTTTCTGCAGATTTTCTTTTAAATTCTCTCAGTTTGGTGTCGAATGTTGTACACGTGTTTCCCCAACTTCTCTTTTATTCCCTCTTGTGGTGTGGGGCTGTGCTTTGGCAAAGTGGGTGGGGTTATATCCTTCCTGTTTGGCCCTGTCCGGGGGTGTCCTCGGATGGGGCCACAGTGTCTCCTGACCCCTCCTGTCTCAGCCTCCAGTATTTATGCTGCAGTAGTGTATGTGTCGGGGGGCTAGGGTCAGTTTGTTATATCTGGAGTACTTCTCCTGTCCTATTCGGTGTCCTGTGTGAATCTAAGTGTGCGTTCTCTAATTCTCTCCTTCTCTCTTTCTTTCTCTCTCTCGGAGGACCTGAGCCCTAAGACCATGCCCCAGGACTACCTGACATGATGACTCCTTGCTGTCCCCAGTCCACCTGGCCATGCTGCTGCTCCAGTTTCAACTGGCCTGGGCCCTAGGACCATGTCCCAGGACTACCTGACATGATGACTCCTTGCTGTCCCCAGTCCACCTGGCCATGCTGCTGCTCCAGTTTCAACTGTTCTGCCTTACTATTATTCAACCATGCTGGCACAGCCAGAAGAGGACTGGCCACCCCACATAGCCCGGTTCCTCTCTAGGTTTCTTCCTAGGTTTTGGCCTTTCTAGGGAGTTTTTCCTAGCCACCGTGCTTTTACACCTGCATTGTTTGCTGTTTGGGGTTTTAGGCTGGGTTTCTGTACAGCACTTTGAGATATCAGCTGATGTAAGAAGGGCTATACAAATAAATTTGATTTGATTTTGATTTGATATTCCTTTGGAGAAGTCCTCCAGTAGAATATGCAGTGTGCCACACACATTTTATTTAACTGTCAAATGTACAGTGAACTTGTTTCCCTCTTTGCAGGACAACTACCTCTGCCTTTGTGCAAGGAGGAGCAGGAGGAGCACTGCCAGATTCCTGCAAAATTACCTTCAGCAGTCCACAAATGTGCATGTGTCTGCTCAAACGGTCAGAAACAGACTCCATGAGGGTGGTATGAGGGCCCAACGTCTACAGGTGGGGGTTGTGCTTACAGCCCAACACCGTGCAGGACTTTTGGCAATTGGCCAGAGAACACCAAGATTGGCAAATTCGCCACTGGCGCCCTGTGCTCTTCACAGATGAAAGCAGGTTCACACTGAGCACATGTGACAGAGTCTGGAGACGCCGTGGAGAACGTTCTGCTGCCTGCAACATCCTCTAGCATGATCGGTTTGGCGGTGGGTCAGTCATGGTGTGGGGTGGCATTTCTTTGGGGGGCCGCACAGGCCTCCATGTGCTCGCCAGAGGTAGCCTGACTGCCATTTGGTACCGAGATGAGATCCTCAGACCCCTTGTGAGACCATATGCTGGTGCGGTTGGGCCTGGGTTCTTCCTAATGCAAGACAATGCTAGACCTCATGTGGCTGGAGTGTGTCAGCAGTTCCTGCAAGAGGAAGGCATTGATGCTATGGACTGGCCCGCCAGTTCCCCAGACCTGAATCCAATTGAGCATATCTGGGACATCATGTCTCGCTCCATCCACCAACGCCACGTTGCACCACAGACTGTCCAGGAGTAGGCAGATGCTTTAGTCCAGGTCTGGGAGGAGATCCCTCAGGAGACCATCCGCCACCTCATCAGGAGCATGCCCAGATGTTGTAGGGAGGTCATACAGGCACGTGGAGGCCACACACACTACTGAGCCTCATCTTGACTTGTTTTAAGGACATTTCATCAAAGTTGGATCAGCCTGTAGTGTGGTTTTCCACTTTAATTTTGAGTGTGACTCCAAATCCAGACCTCCATGGGTTGACAAATTTGATTTCCATTGATAATTTTTGTGTGATTTTGTTGTCAGCACATTCAACTATGTTGTGTCATCGGCAAACTTACAGTGCCTTGCGAAAGTATTCGGCCCCCTTGAACTTTGCGACCGTTTGCCACATTTCAGGCTTCAAACATAAAGATATAAAACTGTATTTTTTTGTGAAGAATCAACAACAAGTGGGACACAATCATGAAGTGGAACGACATTTATTGGATATTTCAAACTTTTTTAACAAATCAAAAACTGAAAAATTGGGCGTGATAATAATAATAATAATAATAATGTCTGTGAGTATAACAGTACTGATATGACAGGCGAAAACCCAAGGAAAATCCAACCAGGAAGTACTATTTTGAAAGGCTGTTATTCCATTGAAAGCCTATCCACCATACAAAGACTTAGGACCCAGTTCATGAGCTCTGTGGCTTCCTCTACATGTGGCCAGTCTTTAGGCATTGTTTCAGGCTTTTACACTGAAAAATGTGGGAGATACAGCACTTTCAATCAGTGGCCAGTGCAAATTTCCATTCATCAGCCATGCGCCTGATAGGGAATGTGCCTTTCTTGTTTCTTCTTTCCAATTGACGAAGCTTTTGTCCGGTTGAAATATTATTGATTATTTATGACAACCGGAGGATCGATTTTAAACATCGTTTGGCATGTTTGTACTAACTTCTATTGTACTTTTAAAAACTTTTCATTTGGACTTAGTGCACACGCCTTAAGCATTCGGATTACTGGACAAAACACGCAAACAAAAAGGAGGTATTTGGTCATAAAGAAGGACATTATCGAACAAAACAAACATGTATTGTCTAACATGGAGACCTGGGAGTGCACGCGCCTTAAGCATTCGGATTACTGGACAAAACGCGCAAACAAAAAGGAGGTATTTGGTCATAAAGAAGGACATTATCGAACAAAACAAACATTTATTGTCTAACATGGAGACCTGGGAGTGCAACCAGATGAAGATCATCAAAGGTAAGTGATTAATTTTAATGCTATTTCTTACTCTTGTGACTCTCTCCTTGGCTGGAAAATGGCTGTATGGGTTTCTGTAGCTAGGTGCAGACCTAACATAATCGCAAAGTATGCTTTCTCCGTAAAGCCTTTTTGAAATCTGACACTGCGGTTGCATTAAGGAGAAGTGTATCTTTATTCATATGATTAACACTTGTATCGTTTATCAAAGTGTATGATGAGTATTTCTGTAATTTGATGTGGCTCTCTGCACTTTCACCGGATGTTTGTTTGAGACAATGCATTTCTGACCATAATGTGCCAATGTAAACTGAGATTTTTGGATATAAATATGAACTTTATTGAACAAAACATACATGTATTGTATAACATGAAGTCCTATGAGTGCCATCTGATGAAGATCATCAAAGGTTAGTGATTAATTTTATCTCTATTTCTGCTTTTGGTGACTCCTCTCTTTGGCTGGAAACATGGCTGTATGGTTCTGTGACTAGGTGCTGACCTAACATATTCGCATGGTGTGCTTTCGCAGTAAAGCCTTTTTGATATCGGACACTGTGGTTGGATTTACAATAAGTTTATCTTTAATATGGTGGATAATACCTGTATGTTTGAGGAATTTTAATTATGGGATTTTTGTTTTGAATTTGGCACCCTGCAATTTCACAGGCTAGCGTCCCACTTGTACCAGAGAGGTTAAAACATGATGGTGTTACATACTCGGAAAGGGAGAGGTTGAAAATGTCAGTGAAGACACTTGCCTGTAGGTCAGCGCTTGCTCGCAGTACACGTACTGATAATCCGTCTGGTTTTGCGGCTGCAGAAAGCATGATCCCACGGTCTTCCGGAAGAGCTGGTGCTCTCATGCATGTTTCAGTGTTATTTGCCTCGAAGCGAGCATCGAAGTAGTTTAGCTCGTCTGGTTGGCACGTGTCACTGGGCAGCTCTCGGTTGTGACGAGCTTCAGAGCCAGTGTAGTACGATTCAAACTTAGTCCTGTATTGACGCTTTGCCTGTTTGATGATTCGTCAGAGGGAATAGCAGGATCTCCCTGCATTAAATGCTCTCAGAGAGAGTGCAGGTTAACAGCTTGTTTATTTCCAGTATAAATCGAAGCCTTTCCGCTGGAATGTGACCACCCAGTGACTAGCTGGCAGCATGGATAGGGCCACTAAAGCCCAGTTAAATGCCTCCGCTCCAACGTATGTGAACCATACGCTATTGATGATCCATCTGTGGCTTAAAAACAGATGTGGAGTTAAGAGTATGGAGAGAGAAAGAGAGAACAAGAGAGAGAGAAAGAGAGGGGGGCAGAGAGAGCGAGAAAGAGAGAGAAAGATAGGGGGGCAGAGAGAGCAAGAAAGAGAGAGAGAGAACCCTCCTCTACTCTCCTCTCCTGTTTCTCCCAGCAGCATCTGTCTGACCCTGAAGGTCAGAGACAAGGTCATGGCAGAAACCACAGGATCCACTTTCAAGGCCAATCCTTCAGTGGGGGGGATTCTGTGCGCACGTTTACGCACGGAATGAACGCACACACGCGCACGCGCACACACACACCACACACACACACACACACACACACACACACACACACTCAATTCCACCACCACTCCGCTACCTTTTCATTTCAGTGATGATGCGATTACTCAAACTTTCCTCCAACTGTCTAGCCAGCACTGTCTCTAGTAGCCTGGCCTAGTTCCGTTATATCCATGACATACCATTAAATCAAATCAAATTGTATTTGTCACATACACATGGTTAGCAGATGTTAATGCGAGTGTAGCGAAATGCTTGTGCTTCTAGTTCCGACAATGCAGTAATAACCAACAAGTAATCTAACTAACAATTCCAAAACTACTGTCTTATACACAGTGTAAGGGGATAAAGAATATGTGCATAAGGATATATGAATGAGTGATGGTACAGAGCAGCATAGGCAAGATACAGTAGATGGTATCGAGTACAGAATATACATATGAGATGAGTATGTAAACAAAGTGGCATAGTTAAAGTGGCTAGTGATACATGTATTACATAAGGATGCAGTAGATGATATAGAGTACAGTATATACGTATGCATAGGAGATTAATAATGTAGGGTAACTAACATTATATAAGGTAGCATTGTTTAAAGTGGCTAGTGATATATTTACATAATTTCCCATCAATTTCCATTATTAAAGTGGCTGGAGTTGAGTCAGTGTCAGTGTGTTGGCAGCAGCCACTCAATGTTAGTGGTGGCTGTTTAACAGTCTGATGGCCTTGAGATAGAAGCTGTTTTTCAGTCTCTCGGTCCCAGCTTTGATGCACCTGTACTGACCTCGCCTTCTGGATGATAGCGGGGTGAACAGGCAGTGGCTCGGGTGGTTGTTGTCCTTGATGATCTTTATGGCCTTCCTGTAACATCGGGTGGTGTAGGTGTCCTGGAGGGCAGGTAGGTTGCCCCCGGTGATGCGTTGTGCAGACCTCACTACCCTCTGGAGAGCCTTACGGATGTGGGCGGAGCAGTTGCTGTACCAGGCGGTGATACAGCCCGCCAGGATGCTCTCGATTGTGCATCTGTAGAAGTTTGTGAGTGCTTTTGGTGACAAGCCAAATTTCTTCAGCCTCCTGAGGTTGAAGAGGCGCTGCTGCGCCTTCTTCACGATGCTCTGTGTGAGTGGACCAATTCAGTTTGTCTGTGATGTGTATGCCGAGGAACTTAAAACTTGCTACCCTCTCCACTACTGTTCCATCGATGTGGATAGGGGGGTGTTCCCTCTGCTGTTTCCTGAAGTCCACAATCATCTCCTTAGTTTTGTTGACGTTGAGTGTGAGGTTATTTTTCTGACACCACACTCCGAGGGCCCTCGCCTCCTCCCTGTAGGCCGTCTCGTCGTTGTTGGTAATCAAGCCTACCACTGTTGTGTCGTCCGCAAACTTGATGATTGAGTTGGAGGCGTGCGTGGCCACGCAGTCGTGGGTGAACAGGGAGTACAGGAGAGGGCTCAGAACTCACCCTTGTGGGGCCCCAGTGTTGAGGATCAGCGGGGTGGAGATGTTGTTGCCTACCCTCACCACCTGGGGGCGGCCCGTCAGGAAGTCCAGTACCCAGTTGCACAGGGCGGGGTCGAGACCCAGGGTCTCGAGCTTGATGACGAGTTTGGAGGGTACTATGGTGTTAAATGCCGAGCTGTAGTCCGATGAACAGCATTCTCACATAGGTATTCCTCTTGTCCAGATGGGTTAGGGCAGTGTGCAGTGTGGTTGAGATTGCATCGTCTGTGGACCTATTTGGGCGGTAAGCAAATTGGAGTGGGTCTAGGGTGTCAGGTAGGGTGGAGGTAATATGGTCCTTGACTAGTCTCTCAAAGCACTTCATGATGACGGAAGTGAGTGCTACGGGGCGGTAGTCGTTTAGCTCAGTTACCTTAGCTTTCTTGGGAACAGGAACAATGGTGGCCCTCTTGAAGCATGTGGGAACAGCAGACTGGTATAGGGATTGATTGAATATGTCCGTAAACACACCAGCCAGCTGGTCTGCGCATATGCTCTGAGGGCGCGGCTGGGGATGCCGTCTGGGCCTGCAGCCTTGCGAGGGTTAACACGTTTAAATGTCTTACTCACCTCGGCTGCAGTGATGGAGAGTCCGCATGTTTTGTTGCAGGCCGTGTCAGTGGCACTGTATTGTCCTCAAAGCGGGCAAAAAAGTTATTTATTCTGCCTGGGAGCAAGACATCCTGGTCCGTGACTGGGCTGGATTTCTTCTTGTAGTCCGTGATTGACTGTAGACCCTGCCACATGCCTCTTGTGTCTGAGCCGTTGAATTGAGATTCTACTTTGTCTCTGTACTGATCCAGTAGATTCAGTAATCACAGTAAATAGCCTTGTCTCCTCTGACATGGCCTAATCAACATTAGCAGGACAACATTAGGAGATTGGCCTTTTTCCTTCCAGACAAAAGAGAAAAAACTGATGCATAATGCAATGCTCCTTCCAATATACGTGATTAATATGAGTGCAATTCCAATGCCCCCTAAAGTACAGAGCAGTTTCTACTATGACCCAGGCTAATTACATTAGCAGAGATTGCCTGGATGATTTGGGATGCTTTCCTAATCTCTACTCAATCTTGCTGTTTTAATGTTTTTAATGTTTATTGTAGAATTGGTTACAAACTTCTGTCCACTTACGTTTTCCACTTAGCTGATTAAATTAAAAGTGAATCCACAGTAATATCCTAAATGCTGTTTGTTTAATATACAGGCACACAAACACCATACCATATCATATCATTAAATCATTCAACTGTAGTCCGATTCAGTACTCTTGGTAAACACAAACATAATTATGGTATTGCCATGACACAGTCATAAACCTAATGTGCTCCAGTCTCCAGTGTGTTTAACAGGGCTTGTGAAGGCTGCTGTTGGGACAGAATGTGTTTGTTCCCACACTCGGGACTCTTATTCTATTGGTTACACGGACTCTTGGCCTCCCATCCTGTTCTAACCACCTCTCGTCGGCTTTGTATTCATGTTGCCTGATGAAATTGCTGGACAATGTGATCTTGATGCCATCTAAAGCACATTCGAATGTTATAAATCAACACTGCAGAGCTCTCCCTGACCTTTGTCGTGCCCTGATTGTATACTGCTAATTATATCTGGAAATGTACACCCTGACCCATCTACTGTTTCTAGCCCCAATTCTGCTTCACTGATTTCTGCTCTCGTAAAAGCCTGGGTTTTCTGCATGTTAACACTAGAAGCTTATTAACTAACATTTATCAATTGAAAGTGTGGGTTCACAGCTCCAGTCCAGATGTGTTGGTCATTACTGAGACATGGGTAAGAAAGAGTGTTTTGAAAACTGATGCTAACCTTTCTGGTTATAACCTTTTTCGGCAAGACAGATCTTCCAAAGGTGGTGGAGTGGCAATCTTTACCAAGGAACACATTCAGTGATCGGTTGTCTATACCAAGTCTGTCCCCAAGCAATTTGATTTGCTGGTTTTACACATTAAACTTTCAAATAACTTTGTTGACAGTCGCTGGGTGTTATCGGCCACCATCAGCACCGACCTGTACCCTAAATGCCCTAAGCTCTCTTCTGGCCCTTAACACTAATTCTGAATTTGTCCTGCTAGGTGACTTAAACTGGGACATGCTTAAACCACCTGACCAAGTTCTAAAGCAATGGGACTCCCTAAATCTTTCTCAGATTATTACCAATCCCACAAAGTATGACTCTAAACACCCAGAAAAGGCTACCCTCCTTGATATTATCCTTACAAATAATACTGATAGGTATCAGTCTGGTGTTTTTTGTAATCACCTTAGTGATCACTGTTTTACAGCCTGTGTTCATAATGGCTGCTCAGTGAAACGACCTGTCCTGATTTGTCATAGACACTTGCTAAAAAACTTTAATGAGCAATCATTCCTTTATGACCTGGCCTCTGTAAATTGGAATAGAATCACCTTGATCTCCTCTGTCGCTTGCATCTACTTTTAAAAATATTTTCAGTAGTATCGTTAACAAATACGGGCCCATAAAGAAAATGAGAATTAAAAACAGGTTCAGACCCCTGGTTCGACCATGATCTGGCAGAGTTACTCCACCTCAAGAATTCCATTTGGCAAATCGCTTGACACATGCATACTCAGGCTGATTGTTACCGACAAGGAGCACATGGCTGAGCTCTTTACTTCATTAAGTCAGGATTCCTATTTGACTCTGACATGCCTCCTTTCCCATCCAACATGTAATAATCTCCCACCCCTTCTAATGTGACGATCCCTCTTTTTTCCCTGCCCCGCTACATAGTTTCTAGCTGCAGGTGGTCACTGAGTCTGATGTGCTAAAGGAGCTCCTTAAACTTGACCCCCAAAAAACATCTGGGTCAGATGGTTTAGACCCTTTCGTCTTTAAAAGGTTGCTGCCCTTATCATCGCCAAGCCTATCTCCTCTTTGGGTGTCACGTGTGCTCCCTCTCCGGCCTCTAGGTCATCAGGCTGCTCGTTATGGCGCACACCTGTCACCATCGTTACACGCATCTGCGCGTCATCACTCACCTGTACTCCATCACCCTCTTGATTACCTGCCCTTTATATGTGAATCCCTTTGATTTCTTCCCCAGTCATCACTGTTTCTGTTTCCTTTCTGTCCGTTGTTCGTGTTTCTTGTTTTGTATTATGTTTCATTTATTTATTAAAAACACTCACTCCCTGAACTTACTTTTCTGACTCTCAGCGCACATCGTTACATTGGGGAGGTTCCCATTGCTTGGAAGGCAGCCATGGTGCATCCTTTACTTAAAGGGGGAGAGCAAGCTGATCCTAACTGTTATAGGACCATTTCTATTTTTCCCTGTTTATCAAAAGTGTTGGAAAAACTTGGGTAGGCAATCTGGTTTCCGGTCAGGTTATGGATGTGTCACTGCAACTTTAAAGGTCCTAAATTATGTCACCATTGCCCTTGATTATAAGCAATGTTTTTTAATTGACTTGGCCAAAGCTTTTCAAATGGTAGGCCCTTCCATTCTTGTGGGCCGGCTAAGGAGTATTGGTGTCTCTGAAGGGTCTTTGGTCTGGTTTGCTAACTACCTCTCTCAAAGAGTGCAGTGTATAAAGCCAGAACATCTGCTGTCTCAGCCACTGCCTGTCACCAAGGGAGTACCCCAATGCTCGATCTGAGGCCCCACGCTCTTCTCAATTTACATCAACAACATAGCTCAAGCAGTAGGAAGCTCTCTCATCCATTTATATGCAGATGATAGACTTATACTCAGCTGCCCCCCTTAACTTCTCTAGGATAGGGGGCAGCATTCGGAATTTTGGATGAAAAGCATGCCCAAATTCAACTGCCTGCTACTCATGCCCAGAAGACAAGATATGCATATTATTAGAATATTATATGCATATTATTGGGTTTGGATAGAACACACTCTGAAGTTTCTAAAACTGTTTGAATCATGTCTGTGAGAATAACAAAACTTATTTAGTTGGCGAAACCCAGAGGACAAACCATTCAGATTTTCCTTTTTTGAGGTCACTCTTTTCAATGGGTTTTCATTGGGACCAGATTTCTAAGGGACCTTCTTGCAGTTCCTACCGCTTCCACTGGATGTCAACAGTCTTTAGAAATTGGTTCAGGTTTTCCCTTTGTGTAATGAAGAAGTACGGCCATCCAGAACGAGGGTAACTTGAAGAGTACTGTTAGATTCAGCCATATTCATTGACCTGGCCAAGGCTTTCGACTCTGTCAATCACCACATCCTCATCTGCAGGCTCGACAGCCTTGGTTTCTCAAATGATTGCCTCGCCTGGTTCACCAACTACTTCTCTGATAGAATTCAGTGTGTCAAATCGGAGGGTCTGTTGTCCGGGCCTCTGGCAGTCTCTATGGGGGTGCCACAGGGTTCAATTCTTGGACCGACTCTCTTCTCTGTATACATCAATGATGTCGCTCTTGCTGCTGGTGAGTCTCTGATCCACCTCTACGCAGACGACACCATTCTGTGTCTTTGGACACTGTGTTAACAACCCTCCAGATGAGCTTCAATGCCATTCAACTCTCCTTCCGTGGCCTCCAACTGCTCTTAAATGCAAGTAAAACTAAATGTATGCTCTTCAACTGATCGCTGCCCGTACCTGCCCGCCCGTTCAGCATCACTATTCTGGACGGTTCTAACTTAGAATATGTGGACAAATACAAATACCTAGGAGTCTGGTTAGACTGTAAACTCTCCCTCCAGACTCACATTAAGCATCTCCAGTACAAAATTAAATCTAGAATCGGCTTCCTATTTTGCAACAAAGCATCCTTCACTCATGCTGCCAAACATACCCTCGTAAAACTGACCATACTACCGATCCTCGACTTCGGCGATGTCATTTACAAAATAGCCTCCAACACTCTACTCAACCAATTGGATGCAGTCTATCACAGTGCCACCCGTTTTGTCACCAAAGCCCCATATACTACACACCACTGCGACCTGTACGCTCTCGTTGACTGGCCCTCGCTTCATACTCGTCGCCAAACCCACTGGCTCCAGGTCATCTACAAGTCTCTGCTAGGTAAAGCTCCGCCTTATTTCAGCTCACTGGTCACCATAGCAGCACCCACCCGTAGCACACGCTCCAGCAGGTGTATCTCACTGGTCACCCCCAAAGCCAATTCTTCCTTTCTCCTTCCAGTTCTCTGCTGCCAATGACTGGAACAAACTGAAAAAAATCACTGAAGCTGGAAACTCATATCTCCCTCACTAGCTTTAAGCACCAGCTGTCAGAGCAGCTCACAGATCACTGTACCTGTACATAGCCCATCTGTAAATAACCCATCCAACTACCTCTTCACCATATTGTATTTATTTATCTTGCTCCTTTTTACCCCCAGTATCTCTACTTGCACATTCATCATCTGCACAGCTACCATTCCAGTGTTTAATTGTCATATTGTAATTACTTCACTACCATGGCCTATTCATTGCCTTACCTCCCTTATCTTACCTCATTTGCACACACTGTATATATACTTTTTCTACTGTATTATTGACTGTATTTTTGTTTATTCCATGTGTAACTCTGTGTTGTTGTATGTGTCGAGCTGCTTTGCTTTATCTTGGCCAGGTCGCAGTTGTAAATGAGAACTTGTTCTCAACAAGCCTACCTGGTTAAATAAACGTGAAATATATATATATATATATATATATTTCTTTTTTTAAATGATGGTGGCAGGAACAAGCTGTGGGGATGTTTTGCAGCGACAGATACTGGGAGACTATTCAGGATCGAGGGAAAGTCTAACAGAGCAAAGTACAAAGAGATCCTTGATGAAAATCTGCTCCAGATCACTCAGGACCTCAGACTGGGCGAAGGTTCACCTTCCAACAGGACAGCGACCCTAAGCACACAGCCAAGACAAAACAGGAGTGACTTCTGCGACAAGTTTCTGAATGACCCTGAGTGAACCAGCTAGAGCCCCGATTTGAACATCTTTGGTGAGACCTGAAAATAGCTGTGCAGCGACGTTCCCCATCCAACCTGACAGAGTTTGAGAGGAACTGCAGAGAAGAATGGGAAGAACTCCAAATACAGGTGTGCCAAGCTTGTAGCGTCATACCCAAGAAGACTAGAGGTTGTAATCTCTACCAAAGGTGCTTCAACAAAGTACTGAGTAAAGGGTCTGTAAAACTTATGTAAATGTAATATTTCAGTTATTTTTTTTATATATTTTTTTTGCTGTCATTACGGGATATTGTGTATAGATTGATGAGGGGGAAAAATGTTTTAATCAATTTTAGAATAAGGCTGTAACGTAACAAAATGTGGAAAAAGTATACTTTCCAAATGCACTGTATAGCAGCCTGTAGCCTAATTTTGTCTGTCAAACAGGTAGGCCTACCTCTTATTTCTTAAATAGGAAGAAATGGGCTCCAACACAAAGCCCACTTGTTGTTAGTGAAGTCTAATTAAAATGAAGACGGTGTAAATGAATGTCTACTCGAATGTGCCTACTTTCAGCACCAGGAGCTGTCCATTTACCATTGTGCCATGGATGCTGCTTCAAGTTTCAGCACCACAATGTAAATGACTCTAATCTGGTTTATTGTGAGGCATTTAACTCTGATAAATACACCTACATCATGGGCAAGAAACATATGGTTTATAATAAATCAATTACAGTAGTAGCAAACTATCAAATTTGACATCCGGTCCTCCTTCTCATCTTCTTACTCTCTTTCTCAAACTGAACAGAACATACAGTAGGCTGTAGGATGCAAGGTAGTGCATTTTTGGACTAGGCTTAAATCAAAAAATATTTTGGGAATTGCCCCCGTAGGGCTACATAGCACACAAAAACGTTTTGGATCAGCAACAGCAGGAGGCCAGGGCTCAGGATTGGAATATCCATTGCAGTGTGTAATGCAGCCTAGTTTTATTTAAACCATCCCAGCAGCTACCTTAGAAAAATAACTTTCGTCTTTGCTTCTCTGAGCATGCACTTCATAGCCTATAGACTAAGCTTTATATACCAGAGCTGCGAGAAAAGTTATATTTATTATTGAAACACTGTTGCGGTTGTTTGTGAGAATGCCAACAGATGTGGTTCCCGTGGGGGAAAAATTAGCAAACAAAGGCAGGCATTAAAGGTCCTGCACTTAAAAAAGTAGGCTGAAGGGAAAAAGAGAGGGGTGAGGAAGAGGAGAAGAAGGGAAAGAAAGGACAGGCCACCTGCTCTCTTTTCTCTCGTTCTCTCTGTCCTGTTTCTGTGTTTTCAGCTAATGAGATCGTAATTGTGTCGCGAGGAGGACGAACAGAGCACCACATGATCTATGCACACCAAAAGACCAAAGCAGAGAGGGGGTGTGCCAGAGAGAGAGAAAGACAGAATATGGAAAGAGAGACAGAGGGGGGCAGAGAGAGAGAGATAAAGGTGCATGCTTTGATGTGCGTTTCAATGCAATGTAGATGAGGAATGAGAGGCCATTCTCCTTGTCTGTCAGAGAGAAAGAGGAGAGGAGCAGGTGTTTAATTGCCTCTCCCCCTCCCTCCCAAGGGGAGTTGTTCCTGTTATTCTAGGGAGGTGAGTGAACTCCTGGTATTGAGAGGATGATATGAGGTGCATGGGGAGGATAAGTGTATTAGCCAGGTGTTGCTGTGTGTCATCATTAAGCCTTGGAAATCCTGAACAATATAGCTGGACTTCATCACAACAACAAAGTCCAGCTTGCTTAATCTTGGCTGTACCTCCCCACTGCGGGAGTGGCTATATTAAGCAGATGGAATGCTGTGCAGAGGAGGAGGCAGGGAACGACAGAACCCCCCCCCCAGCAGCATCTGGTTGACCCTGAAGGTCAGAGACAAGGTCATGGCAGGAACCACAACATCTACTTTCAAGGCCAATCCCTCAGTGGACATAAATGTAACAGCTTTAGAGAATTAGTTATTAAAGAGGAACTAGCAATACAATAAACAAAGCAAGGCCACCTGTTCTGGCAATATGATGCACTCTTAATACACTTGTTAATTATCTCTCCACGGAATGATGCTTACAAAAGAGGAACTAAACTGTCTAAGCATTTTGTCTCAATCACCATTGTGGGACTCAGAGTTAGATCTGATGTCCACAGTCAGAACCCTTAAATCTTCCCTCCCTACTGTGCCTCCAGTCATCCTGAACATTTCCTGCTCTCCTCCTCTCCATTTAGTCTGCCCTTCACATCAGTATTCAGGAAGAAAGCAGAGACAAGTGTTTTGGAGGTCTGCTGGAGGGTAACGTATGGAGACATGTAGGAGCGTACACATGCGTGGCAGCTTCACCTCATTTTTTTTCACTACTTCCCCCCGCACCTTATGTGATGTTTGTGTGTGACGACAGTGATGACACTGTACCAAATAAAAACAAATGAACCAGTCCAAAACAGCTTCCACAGGTTTTTTCCCCCCCTGTCGGTCGCTGTCTGTCTGAGTTTGATGTTTGATTGGGTTTGGTTGAGGACCAGGAAGTGCTGCAGCTCTGATAATCTGTTGTGCAGATCTGGGGTTTTCTGCGCTCACAGGAAGAAAAAAACTTAACTAAATGGAATTACAATTGAATCCATGTCGGTCAATTAGTTGTTTAAAAATGAAAAATAAACAACATTTTGGTTAAATGCCCAGCACTACTTAATAGAGGGCAGGCAGGTCAGGCCAGAGTTTGGCCATTACTGAGGCCGTATTCATCTGCAGGAGAGGAAGTGATGTCGGAGATGGTAATTGAGTTAGTCTCTGTGCAGCCCTTGTCTAATGAGAAGCTACAGGCTGGAATTGTGACTCATTTCTTCTGCTCCGGATAATGTGTCAGACTATCAGAGAGACTTGCCCTCCTCCAGCTCAGCTATTAGGCCTAATGAAGGATTGGTGGGATTTCTCTGACTGACTTTGGCGCTCAGTATTATTACACTCCGAGGTTGTTCTCCACCTATTTCTAAAGTTAATTTACTAGATTGATGCTTGAATTGAATTCCGAGGCTGATGTTAAGTGTTTTAATGATGTTCAGAAATGCTTGTCATGGTGCCACTTTTGATCAATACTTCAGGTATGACTAGCTAAGTAACAGGAGAGAGAGTGATATCACTCTGTTATTAGCCTGTCTGGTCTCCTATTTGACTGTGTGAAGAAATCTATTGACATGCCACAAAAGTGTCCTCACTCCTCAGTTTAAAGTCCTAACTGTGTTGTAAAGTAACGTGCTTAAAAAAATGTCAAGAAAGCAGGTCCAAATTACCAAAGATAGTGAACACCAATGCTTTCTCAAATTATGTTTATCTTGCAATATGTCCAATACGGGTTAGGACATGGTGTCTGAAAGAACAGCCAAGCAGTCAATTATGAAGGATCATGAAGAATGATCATTTGCCTGACCTCTGTAGACTAGACACACAGTCCTTTGTAGGATGTTACCGACACAACACAAGACCTGGGTTCAAATACATGTGTATTTAAGTATTTCACATTTAAATACTTATTCTGTGTATTTGACTAATTTCAAAATCAGGTAGTGCTGAATCAACTACTTTTATTTGAAGTATTTGAAAGTATTTTCCTATAATTTCCTATAAATACCCTACTATTTGAAACTATTTTCAAATAAATTATTTCAAATAACATGGACCAAACAGACCGGAGTTCAAATGCATGAGATATTTACATATTTGTACTTGAAAGTATTTTTTTAAATAAATCAAATCAAAGGTTTCTAGATCCGACTGTGCAGAAATATCTAACAATTCCACAACACAACCTAATATCTAACAAATTCCACAACAAAATCTAATACACACAATCTAGTAAACGAATACGATGAGAATGTATAAGTATAAAATATATGGATGAGCAGTGACAGAGCAGCTAAGATGCAATAGATAGTAAAGAATAGATAGTGAAGGATACAGTATTTACATATGAGATGAGTAATGTGAGATATGTAAACATTCTTAAAGTGGCATTACTAAAGTGACTAGTGTTCTATTTATTAAAGTCGCCTATGGTATCGAGTCTGTAGGTAGGCAGCCGCCAAGGGTTGTAAAGGGTCGGAAACTTTCCGGTAAATTTCCCATGCAAAGTTAAGCCCTGACATTTTGGGAAATTCACTTAAATTCATCCGAAAAGTTAGTTTATAACAGTGAGCCTTTTTTGTGGGACACACAAGGCAATCGTAGGTCTTGTGGCATATGTTAGTTAAACTATCCCCAATTCAATGGAATTGCAACCCTCTGCATACACAGTGTATTCTTCTATCACATGTGCAGTGCGTTCTTCCATCACATTTTACAGCTGATTCTCAAGATCTTGCACACTAATGAGATGCTATTGAGCCCACACTACTACTGTCTGAGCCAAGGACTACATGCTTTCTGGTAAGTTTTGATTACAATACTGAGTGGGGTGAATATGTTTTATAGAACATAGACATTTTTTTGTTAACTAGTAAATAATAGACTACAGCAAAGTGTGTTTAAATCATTTCTAACTTATTAACAATTTCTGCTAGTTAGTTTTTACTCTCATGTGGGTTTTAGCTTGCTTGAGCCTGCTAACTGAGGAGTGTTAATTCACCTGTTTCCATACATGTTTAATTAAAAAAAATATATATCTAACAAAGGAGTTGTTTTACTGCTTAACTATTTATCTGTACATGGAATTGTATTATTATTATTTTTTACTAATTTCTTCCTAATCTTAATAGGGAAATGCCATGGGCACTATCTGATGTGTGAAGACATTTCACTGCAGTTAATGTAGAAGGAAATGTTGTGTACATTTGCAAACACTGTGCCAAATCATGTGTGAAGAATGCAACAAAGATGCAGAATCATCTGGCCAAGTACATAAATTCCCACAACAAGCAACCTCTGAGTAAAGTTCCTCTACTCCTATTTTAGGTGAAAACGATGAATCAGACACCTTATCGATAACAACAGACCCAGGGTCTCAAACTTAATGATGTATTTGGAGGGTACTATGGTGTTGAATGCTGAGCTGTAGTCAATGAACAGCATTCTTACATAGGTATTCCTTTTGTCCAAATGGGATAGTGCAGTGTGCAGTGTAATGGCGATCGCATCGTCTGTGGACCTATTGGGGTGGCAAGCAAATTGGAGTGGGTCTAGGGTAACAGGTAGGGTGGAGGTGATCTGATCCTTGACTAGTCTCTCAAAGCACTTCATGATGACAGAAGTTAGTGCTATGGGGCGAAAGTCAATTAGTTTATTTACCTTAGCTTTCTTGGTAACAGGAACAATGGTGGCCATATTGAAGCATGTGGGGACAGCAGACTGGGACAGGGATTGATTGATTATGTCCGTAAACACACCAGCCAGCTGGTCTGCACATGCTCTGAGGACGCGGCTTGGCATGCCGTCTGGGCCTGCAGCCTTACAAGGGTTAACGCATTTAAATGTTTTACTACGGAGAAGGAAAGCCCACAGTCTTTGGTAGCGGTGGCACTGTATTGTCCTCAAAGCACACAAATAAGTTGTTTAATTTGTCTGGGAGCAAGATGTCGATGTCTGCGAAGGGGTCTGGTTTTCTTTTTGTAATCCATGATTGTCACATACGTCTCGTGTTTGAGCCGTTGAATTGCGACTCCACTTTGTCTCTATACTGACACTTTGCTTGTTTGATTGCCTTATGGAGGGAATAAGTACACTGTTTGTATTCAGTCATGTTTCCAGTCGCCTTCCCATGATTAAATGCAATGGTACGTGCTTTCAGTTTTCCGTGAATGCTGCCATCAATCCACGGTTTCTGGTTAGGGAAGGTTTTAATAGTCTCATACACTTTCTTATAAAGTCAGCGTATAGGTCAATGGTATTGTCTGAGGCTACCCGAAACATATCCCAGTCCATGTGATCAAATCAATCTTAAAAGGGTGGAATCGGGTTGTTCAGACCAGTATTGGATAGACCTAAGCATGGGTGTTTCCTGTTTTAGTGTCTGCCTATAGGAAGGGAGCAACAATGGAGTCATGGTCCGATTTGCCAAAAGG
The DNA here is from genome assembly GCF_023373465.1 of Oncorhynchus keta. Lineage (NCBI taxonomy): Eukaryota > Metazoa > Chordata > Actinopteri > Salmoniformes > Salmonidae > Oncorhynchus > Oncorhynchus keta. Next base: position 33,589,391 of record NC_068437.1, read on the forward strand.
AGTGCGGGGGAGAGCCTTGTATGCATCATGGAAGTTAGAGTAGCGTGGTTGAGTGTGTTACTCGCTTGGTTACTGCAATCGATATGCTGATAGAATTTAGGTAGCCTTGATCTCAGATTAGCTTTGTTAAAATCCCCAGCTACAATAAATGCAGCCTCAGGATATATGGTTTCCAGTTTGCATAAAGTCCAGTAAAGCTACTTGATGGCCGTCTTGGTATCCACTTGTGGGGGGGATATACACGGCTGTGACGATAACCAAGAAGAGTTCTCTTGGGAGATAATACGGTCGACATTTGATTGTGAGGAATTCTAGGTCAGGTGAACAAAAGGACTTGAGTTCTTGTATGTTGTTACAATTACACCATGCGTCGTTAATCGATGCACTGAAAATCTTGTTGGCTGTACAAACTCCGTTAAATTTCATTTCACTGTATTTCGGAAAAATCGGTGACGGAATTTCTCCAATTAAATTGGCTACAATGGGAAATCATAATACTCAGTTGGGTTCACAAGTTTGGACAGCACAGTACAGCACAGTAAATAAAAGTAGACTATAGTTCAGTACAGTACATTAGAGTTGAGTACACTAAAATGTACTGTATTATACTTTACTCAATGGTTCTGTGCTGTACTCTACAGAGCTCTACTTTGATTTGAAAATTTGTGAAACATAGGAAGTCTATGATTGGTTCAGATTTGGTACAGTTCGGACTAAAACAAATGTGATACTGTTTGGGGGCAGAGTTCATTAAAATAATAGCCAGAATGTAGAATAATGGTGACTGTTACAGGCATTGGTTTTTCCATTTATGTTTTGATGTTGGACTTTAGCACCTACAGCTTGGTAGTACATAGGGCGCACCGATTGGTGTCACTTCATTAATAAGTATGTGTTACACCTGTGCTGGTTGCCATCTTGTTAGTGGGAAGGTGTTTCACCTGTGGTGGCCCAGTGCTCCAGTTGTTTTGATAGATGAGGACGGTTACACATTCAAGTGGTGGGCCCTATTTAGATTTTTAGACAAATGATCCTTTATCTGATTTTGTTTTGCTCCACTTTTTTTGGTTTGTTTCCCATCTTTAAGTTTGGTGTGGTTTTTCATTTGTTTGGTGGGTGCTCATTGTGGGTGTCTTTGGTTCCAGTTGTTGTTGCTAGTCAACTTTCAGTAGACACCCCATGAGTGGCTTTCAGAACCCCTCCTTAAACACCACCTGTTTTGGTTGTTGTCAGTGACTTTGTTAGTTCCCCCTTCTGTTTGAGCAACATTTGGCTTTTCTTGCTGGGGAACGTAAGTGAAGTTATTAAACTTTGTATGGTGTATCAATACACCCAGTCACAACAGATACATTCGTCCTTCCGAACTCAGTTGCCAGAGAGGAAGGAAACCGCTGAAGGATTTCACCATGAGGACAATGGTGACTTTAAAACCGCTGCAGAGTTGAAAGGCTGTGATAGGAGAAAACTGATGGCTCAACAACATTGTCTTTACTCCACAATACTAAACTAAATGAGTGAAAAGGAAGCCTGTACAGAATGAAAATATTCCAAAACATGCATCCTTTTTGTAATAATGCACTAAAGAAACAATGTGCACCTCCTCTCTCTTCTGCCTGAATTCACCTCTCCTCACTATAATTGTTCAGACAGGCAAATATTATTGCTTTCCTGCCTTACTTGACATATTCTATCGGCCATTACACACCAGGGAGAACAGCCAGGCTCTGGTATAATCCTCTGAGCTGATCTGGGCTTAATGAGAGGGATTTTCAGGTAGCAATAATGAGATGTTCAATATCAATATCATGGGGTCTTAAGTCAAATCTTTTAAATGAACTGTGACAAAGTGGTAATTATTTATAGTCTGCCAAATTGAGATTGATCTTATTTGTTCATTTATGCAGTTGCCTGGGAGAGTTACATCAAATGCATAATGGCTTTTGCGCTGCAGATTTTCATCTGTGATTGGAGTTTTACCCCAGAGGTTGGTGAATGAGATGTGTATCCATGTGAGTGAGCACTGTGGAGATAAGGTGGAGATAATTCCACTAGCAGCCTCAGCTGAATGCCAATATGCTGTGAGTCCATGAGTCTATCATTCTGTCAGTCACTAGTCTCTATAATAATTTGTTACTCTTGCAATTATGTTTACATGAAGAACCACAGATATAAAGCATATGCAATGGTTTTGGTTTAGTATTCATATGAATATTTATCCAAAAGGAATGTGGTCTTCTCTGTGGAAGGATGACTGAGAAAAGGCAGAAACATAGGAGCATGTCAAATTGGGTGTCAAATTAAATGACGATTAGAAATAAAGGCATACAGTGCCTTCAGAAAATATTCACACTCCTTGACGTTTTCCACATCTTGAAGTGTAACAAAGGGTTTAAAATGGGTTTGTCATTTTTGGTCAACGATCTACTGTACACTGTAGAGGTCGACCGATTATGATTTTTCAACGCCGATACCGATACCGATTATTGGAGGACCAAAAGAGCCGATACCGATTAAATCGGCCTATTTATTTATTTATTTGTGATAATGACAATTACAACAATACTGAATGAACACTTAAACACTTATTTTAACTTAAGATAATGCATCAATAAAATCTATTTAGCCTCAAATAAATAATGAAACATGTTCAATTTGGTTTAAATAATGCAAAAGCAAAGGGTTGGAGAAGAAAGTAATATATGTCACGTTCTGACCTTATATTATCTTTGTTTTGTATGGTATGGGTGTGAGTTGGGTGGGTTGTCTATGTTCCTTTTTCTATAATTTGGGATTTCTGTGTTCGGCCTAGTATGGTTCTCAATCAGAGGCAACTGTCAATCGTTGTCCCTGATTGAGAATCATACTTAGGTAGCCTGGTTTCACTTTTGATTTGTGGGTGTTTATTTTCCGTGTCAGTGTTTCTGCCACACGGGACTGTTTCATTTGTGTCGTTTATTCACGTTTGTTGTTTTGTATTTCAGTGTTCATTTTGATTAAACAGTATGGACACATACCACGCTGCGCATTGGTCCTCCAATCCTTCTCGCTAATCATCCTCAGAAGAGGAGAACGAGATCCATTGCAATATGTGCCAATATGCAAAACTGTGCCATGTAAAATATGTGCCATGTAAAAAAGCTAACGTTTCAGTTCCTTGCTCAGAACATGAGAACATATGAAAGTTGGTGGTTCCTTTTAACATGAGACTTCAATATTCCAATGTAGGAGGTTTTAGTTTGTAGTTAATATAGTTTTATAGGACTATTTCTCTCTATACCATTTGTATTTCATATACCTTTGACTGTTGGATGTTCGTATAGGCACCAGTGTAACAGTATAGCTTCCGTCCCCCTCCTCTTCCCTACCTGGGCTCGAAAAAGGAACACATCAACAACAGCCACACTCGAAGCAGCGTTACCCATCGCTCCACCAAAGCCGCGGACCTTGCGGCGCAAGAGGAATAACTACTCCAAATCTAAAAGCGAGTGACGTTTGAAACAGTATTTGCGCACACCCAGCTAACTAGCTAGCCATTTCACATTGGTTACACCAGCCATTAGGCTGATAGGGTTGAAGTCATAAACAGTGCTGTGCTTGCGAAGAGTTGCTGGCAAAATGCACGAAAGTGTTGTTTGAATGAATGATTACGGGCCTGCTGCTGCTCAGTCAGACTGCTCTATCAAATCAGACGTAATTATAACATAATAACACACATTATTACGAGCCTTTGGTCATTAATATGGTCGAATCCGGAAACTATCATTTCGAAAACAAAACGTTTATTATTTCAGTGAAATACGGAACCATTCGATACTTTATCTAACGGGTGGCATCCTTAAGTCTAAATATTCTTGTTATATTGCACAACATTCAATGTTATGTCATAATTACGTAAAATTCTGTCAAATTAGTTCGCAATTAGCCAGGCAGCACAAACTGTTGCATATACCCTGACCCTGCGTGCAATGAACGCAAGAGAAATGACACAATTTCACCTGATTAATATTGCCTGCTAAACTGGATTAGTAGTTATGACTAGTGGTTATGATTGATTGTTTTTTATAAGATAAGTGTAATGCTAGCTCGCAATTTACCTTGCCTTCTACTGCATTTGCGTAACAGGCAGGCTCCTCGTGAAGTGCAATGGTTAGAGCGTTGGACTAGTTAACTGAACGGTTGCAAGATTGGATTCCCTGAGCTGACAAGGTGAAAATCTGTCTTTCTGCCCCCGAACAAGGCAGTTAACCCACCGTTCCTAGGCCATCATTGAAAATAAGAATGTAGTGTTTTCTATCCAAATATATGAATAATATGTATATCTTATATTGTTGGCATGAGTAGCAGGAGGTTGAAATTGGACACGCTATTTATCCAAAAGTGAAAATTCTGTCTCGCTCTCATCAACACTTCCCACACTGCCCCTACTCGGATGGTATCGCGCCGTCCCAACCTTCGCTCTCTCTCTCCCCCGCTACTCTCTCCTCTTCCATCCTATCTTCTCTTCCCTCTGCTCAAACTTTCTCCAACCTATCTCCTGATTCTGCCTCCTCAACCCTCCTCTCCTCCCTTACTGCATCCTTTGACTCCCTATGTCCCCTATCCTCCAGGCCGGCTCGGTCCTCCCCTCCCGCTCCGTGGCTCGACGACTCATTGCGAGCTCACAGAACAGGGCTCCGGGCAGCCGAGCGGAAATGGAGGAAAACTCGCCTCCCTGCGGACCTGGCATCCTTTCACTCCCTCCTCTCTACATTTTCCTCCTCTGTCTCTGCTGCTAAAGCCACTTTCTACCATTCTAAATTCCAAGCATCTGCCTCTAACCCTAGGAAGCTCTTTGCCACCTTCTCCTCCCTCCTGAATCCTCCCCCCCCCTCCTCCCTCTCTGCAGATGACTTCGTCAACCATTTTGAAAAGAAGGTCGATGACATCCGATCCTCGTTTGCTAAGTCAAACGACACTGCTGGTTCTGCTCACACTGCCCTACCCTATGCTCTGACCTCTTTCTCCCCTCTCTCTCCAGATGAAATCTCGCGTCTTGTGACGGCCGGCCGCCCAACAACCTGCCCGCTTGACCCTATCCCCCTCTCTTCTCCAGACCATTTCCGGAGACCTTCTCCCTTACCTCACCTCGCTCATCAACTCATCCCTGACCGCTGGCTACGTCCCTCCGTCTTCAAGAGAGCGAGAGTTGCACCCCTTCTGAAAAAACCTACACTCGATCCCTCCGATGTCAACAACTACAGACCAGTATCCCTTCTCTCTTTTCTCTCCAAAACTCTTGAGCGTGCCGTCCTTGGCCAGCTCTACCGCTATCTCTCTCAGAATGACCTTCTTGATCCAAATCAGTCAGGTTTCAAGACTAGTCATTCAACTGAGACTAACTCTTCTCTGTATCACGGAGCGCTCCTCCGCACTGCTAAAGCTAACTCTCTCTCCTCTGCTCTCATCCTTCTAGACCTATCGGCTGCCTTCGATACTGTGAACCATCAGATCCTCCTCTCCACCCTCTCCGAGTTGGGCATCTCCGGCGCGGCCCACGCTTGGATTGCGTCCTACCTGACAGGTCGCTCCTACCAGGTGGCGTGGCGAGAATCTGTCTCCTCACCACGCGCTCTCACCACTGGTGTCCCCCAGGGCTCTGTTCTAGGCCCTCTCTTATTCTCGCTATACACCAAGTCACTTGGCTCTGTCATAACCTCACATGGTCTCTCCTATCATTGCTATGCAGACGGCACACAATCTTCTCCTTTCCCCCTTCTGATGACCAGGTGGCGAATCGCATCTCTGCATGTCTGGCAGACATATCAGTGTGGATGACGGATCACCACCTCAAGCTGAACCTCAGCAAGACGGAGCTCCTCTTCCTCCCGGGAAGGACTGCCCGTTCCATGATCTCGCCATCACGGTTGACAACTCCATTGTGTCCTCCTCCCAGAGCGCTAAGAACCTTGGCGTGATCCTGGACAACACCCTGACGTTCTCAACTAACATCAAGGCGGTGTCCCGTTCCTGTAGGTTCATGCTCTACAACATCCGCAGAGTACGACCCTGCCTCACACAGGAAGCGGCGCAGGTCCTAATCCAGGCACTTGTCATCTCCCGTCTTGATTACTGCAACTCGCTGTTGGCTGGGCTCCCTGCCTGTGCCATTAAACCCCTACAACTCATCCAGAACGCCGCAGCCCGTCTGGTGTTCAACCTTCCCAAGTTCTCTCACGTCACCCCGCTCCTCCGCTCTCTCCACTGGCTTCCAGTTGAAGCTCGCATCCAGACCATGGTGCTCGCCTACGGAGCTGTGAGGGGAACGGCACCTCAGTACCTCCAGGCTCTGATCAGGCCCTACACCCAAACAAGGGCACTGCGTTCATCCACCTCTGGCCTGCTCGCCTCCCTACCACTGAGGAAGTACAGTTCCCGCTCAGCCCAGTCAAAACTGTTCGCTGCTCTGGCCCCCAATGGTGGAACAAACTCCCTCACGACGCCAGGACAGCGGAGTCAATCACCACCTTCCGGAGACACCTGAAACCCCACCTCTTCAAGGAATACCTAGGATAGGGTAAGTAAGGGTAAGTAATCCTTCTCACCCCCCTTCTCACCCCCCCAACAAGATTTAGATGCAAGGGGCTGTTCCACTGGTTGTCATAAGGTGTATGCACCAATTTGTAAGTCGCTCTGGATAAGAGCGTCTGCTAAATGACTTAAATGTAAATGTAAAATGTGACTAACTGTTCAGATTTTTTTCCCTCTGTTCGCTAAATTGTCATTGCCCAGGGATATTTCTTAGGAACCTGTTCCTACCGCTTCCACTAGATGTCACCAGTCTTTGAAATTTGGTTGAGGTTATTCCTTTGTGCAATGAAGAAGTAGGCCAACTAGGAACTGGGTACACTGTTGAGAGTTGCACAAGACGTAAAAAGTATTGCTGGTTTGTTTTCATTCCTGTATTGAACACAGAAAGACCCGTCTACAATGTTAAACCTGGTGTTCTGGCTAAATTCCCATCTGGCCTTCATACCATCATGGCCACCTAATCATCCCCAGCTTCCAATTGGCTTATTTATCTCCCGCTCTACCCTGTAACTATTCCCAAGGTCGTTGCTGTAAATGAGAATGTGTTCTCAGTAAGCTTACCTGGTTAAAAAAAACAATATGTGCCACCAGGGGTCTCTTGACAGTCCCCAAAACAAATTCATGGCAACACAGTTTTATAAAGAGCCATGATTGCATGGAACTCCCTTCATCTCCTATATACTCACGCAAACAGCAAAATTACCTTTAAAAAAACAGATTACAAAACAACTCATGGAACAGCGGGGACTGTGAGTGGACACACACACTAACACACAATTTTTGTTATATTTTTTGTATTATGTTTTTGTTGCATTGTTTGTACGTATATCGTATTTTAAATTTGTCTGACTTTCCTTGTCTATCAGTGTTTTGTTACTTGTCATGTTTTGTGTTTTTTTGTGGACCACAGGAAGACTTGCTTCTGCAAAAGCTAATGGGGATCCAAATAAACAAACGAGTGTGTGAAATTGCTAATGTTGGCACACTACCTGTTCTACATGCTACGATAAACAGCGCAGAGTTTTAGTTCTATTTAGAGGCTGAGAGTTTCTCTTGCTCAGTGTCGGACTACATTGTACTTTAACCTTGGCAAAATTCCACGGTCAAGGAATTGCGCTGAGACTCCAATGTTTTTTGCCAAACAAAAAACATTGATTTAAAAGTTTAAGAAACCACAAGGTATACTTTTAACAATTTACACAGAACATTTTACAAAACAAATTGCTGGATAAACTGCAGATGCAAAGTTTAACAGAATTTCAGTAAAGAATCTCCCTCATTTTTTTGTGTGCACATTTTCCAAAAACTCTCCGAATTAAGATTCAACTACGTCTACAAAAAGAATGGGGTGTCAGCTACGACATGACAAATTGAACTACAGTAAGTGAAGTGGATTTACACCCTTGAAACGGAATTTCACCTTGGGTTCCTGATCTATATTAAACATAAATGCATAATTATGGATATGAATGTAATTATTTTCATGGTGATGTATCCTAAATAGGTACACAAAATGTATACATATGCAATATCCTCCTTTGCATATTTGGGAAATTGTTCTACACACTGGCTATTATATAAATAATCTCTGCCCCAAAGACCAAATTTGGTTGGTCCGGACCAAATTTGAACCAATCATAGACATCTATGTTACATCAAAGTAGAGTACAGCACAGCACAGAACAGTAAAGTATAGTTCAGTACAATAAAGTGTACTCAACTCTAGTGTGCTCTGTGGACTTTACTGAACTATACTGTAGTGTCCAAACTTGTGAACCCAACTAATAAAACAATTTATCTAATTGATAGGTCTATGTCTACCTTTACTTGTTATTTCTGTGAACTTTCACTATCCTCCATCCTATTAGAAAGATATGTGGGTTTTTGGTAACGAAATTTTAATGTACGAGGCAATGTTTCTAAAACTTACAGAAGGAAGAAACACTTCTCAAACTAAATATACGATGCCTTCGGAAAATATTCAGACCCCTTGACTTTTTCCACATTTTGTTAAATTACAGCCTTGTTCCAAAATGGATTACATTTTATATATTTTTTTTCAGAAATCTACACACAATAAACGATAACGACAAAGTTTAAAAAGTTTAGATGTTTTTGCAAAACAATTATACTTTTTTTAAACATAACTTATTGACAGACCCTTTGCTTTGAGACTCGAAATTGAGCTCCGGTGCATCCTGTTTCCATTGATCACCCTTGAGATGTTTCTACAACTTGATTGGAGTCCACCGGTGGTAAATTCAATTTACTGTACATGATTTGGAAAGGCACACATCTGTCTATATAAAGATCCACAGTTGGCAGTGCATGTCAGAGCAAAAAATAAGCCATGAAGTCCAAGGAATTGTCCGTAGAGGTCCGAGACAGGATTGTGTTGAGGCACAGATCTGGGGAAGGGTACCAAAAAAGTTATGCAGCATTGAAGGTCCCCAAGACCACAATGTCCTCAATAATTCTTAAACGGAAGAAGTTTGGAAGCACCAAGACTCTTTCTAGGGCTTGCTGCCCAGCCAAACTGAGCAATCAGGGGAGAAGGGCCTTGGTCAGGGAGGTGACCAAGAACCTGATGGTCCAGAGTTCCTCTGTTGAGAAGGGAGAACCTTCCAGAAGGACAACCATCTCTGCAGCACTCCACCAACCAGGCCTTTATGGTATAGTTGCCAGACGGAAGGTATTGTGTGTAGATAGTTTGTTTTCCCTCAATTTCATCAATTTTAGACTAAGGCTGTAATGTAACAAAATGTGTCAAAAGTCAAGGGTTCTGAATACTAAATATTCAGAGACTGTTTCAAAATGTAAGTAACTTCTCTCAATAAGATTTAGTACAGACCAGGTCTGACACGAAATGTGGAAATAGTAGCCTACTTTGAGAACAATTCAGTGAAGGCAAACAAGTATTAGATGGAGACAGAAAGTGAGAAGATTCAAAACACAACACAAAATAAAAGATATGAATTCATCCTACACATTTCACACATTCACCTTAGTGTTTACATTTGCTGTAGATTACAACATGTCATGGAACTTCTGGAAGCATGGCCCCATCCTGCAAAGTGGCACAGAACATGTAGAACACCCAAAGGAGGTTTCTTCACATCTGCCACTCTTTACTCTGCGTCACCCACTTTCAAATGAGTTACACCTTGGGCCACGCTCTGGTGCCACACTCTGGTGCCACACTCTGGTGCCACACTCTGGTGCCACACTCTGGTGCCACACTCTGGTGCCACACTCTGGTGCCACACTCTGGTGCCACACTCTGGTGCCACACTCTGGTGCCACACTCTGGTGCCACACTCTGGTGCCACACTCTGGTGCCACACTCTGGTGCCACACTCTGGTGCCACACTCTTGGCTCCCTTATTCCAGACACTGTAGCCATATCAAAGTGACTGCACAAGCTACATTTTGAATGTCTTCAGGGAACAGCACCTGCAGTTTCTGAGAAGGGCCTTTGCATGGTCCCCCACGCAATGTACGCTTTTATGATGGCAATGTTGAGCATCCTCCAAAACATATACTTCCACCATTTTCTGCCTGTGCCTGTAATAGCTCCTCAGCTGGTCAAGATGGTCAAGCCCTGGAACAGATATAAGTTCCTACCACTTTTAAAAACAACTCCAAAACCTTTAGGCCCAGGATGTGTTGTACAAGGGTAAAAGGGGGGACTTGGCAGACACGTGCCATGGAAACATAGGCCCCCCTCCACTCCTCCTTCATCGCTCCATATCTCTATCCCTCCAATCATCTCGAACTCTTCTTCGTCCCTGCCTTTTGCAGCTGAGCCCTGACTCTCCACATCACTTACTTTGCTTTCACTAACCTAGAGGAACAGAGTAACAGTGTGAGAGAAGCAACAAGTAGGATACAATTGCGCTCTCTCATCTCTCTCCAACTCTGCCGTTTTTTGCCTGATAGACTCAGCTTGCCAATGTTAGCTGATTAGTTATGAAGCTGGGACAGTTTCCAAATTAATTGCATCAGTAGAAACAGGACAAAACAAGCAACTTGTTATCTGGTTACTTAAACAAATATCCAACTTCTCATATGAGCGCCACTGAACTGGCATCTAAAATCAAATTAAATGTTTTGTCACATTCGCCGAATACGACAGGTGCTTACTTACAAGCCCTTAACCAACAATGCAGTTCAAGAAATAGTTAAAGAAAATATTTTATAAACTAAAGTAAAACTTTTAATAGAAATTAGCACAAAATGACAATAACGAGGCTATATAGACTCGTTATTGTATTGTGTTTATTTATTCTTTACTTTAGTTTATTTGGTAAATATTTTCTTAACTATTGGTTAAGGGCTTGTAAAGTAAGCATTTCACGGTAAGGTCTACACTTGCTGTAGTCGGCGCATGTGACAAATAAAGTTTGATTTGACAAAACAAACAACTAGTTAGTTAGACTATATACAGCAAAACACTGCCACTGTTCCCATGAGACAGTGAACAATCATTTGAGCCCCACTGCTGATGCTCGCCTGGACCAACCAAATAATCATGACATGACAGGATTTGCTAATATGAGAGTTATTCCCCATTTTTCACAACACCAAACATATAAATATATGCATACACTCACCTCAACATCATCACTTTTCAAAGTGCAATGACGTGTCCGTATCACCAACCAACATAGATACAACCTCTTTCACATTAAAAAGTCGTGTTCGCTGCAGCGCCATTTTGAGTAATGAAAAGAATACATTAAGGTCAAATGACAACATACCATATTTCCCTTTTCTGGTTGGCAGCCACAAAAATACCACAACAGGATGTTAGCAAGTTAATTTTGCGATATTGACACATTATTGTTAGAAAAAAAGGCTGTTCATGTTTCAATTACTCATGTTTTCAACAGCCGCAAAGGGTTCTAAAGGGTTAATCACACTTTGTATTATGTATCACACCCAGTCACAACAAAGATACAGGGGTCCTTCCTAACTCAGTTGCCAGAGAGGAAGGACGTTGCTCAGGGAATAGGGATTTTACAGTTACAGAGTTTAATGTCTGTGATGGGAGAAAACTGAAGATGTATCAACAGCATTACAGTTACTCCACAATACTAACCTAAATAACAGAGTGAAAAGAAGGAAGGTCGTACAGAATAAAATCATTCCAAAACATGCAGTCAACAACATCACTGAGTACCACTCTTTATATTTTAAAGCATGGTGAGTATGCTTGTCATCTAGTGAGTTTTATAGGATAAATGTATGCAATAGAGCTAAGCACAGGCAAAATCCTAGAGGACAACCTGTTTCAGTCTTCTTTTCAACAGACACTAGGAGACAAATTCACATTTCAGCAGGACAATAACCTAAAAACTGAAGTCGCTTACCAAGACGACATTGAATGTTCCTAAACGGCCTAGTTACAATTTTGACTTAAATTGGCTATCTACTAATGATCAACAACCAACTTGACAGTGCTTAAATATATTTTTTAAGAATGAGCAAATATTGTACAATCCAGATGTGCAAGCTCTTATAGACTTACCCTAAAAAAACTCAGCTGTAAACACTGCCAAAGGAGATTCTAACATGCATTGTCTCAGGGGGGTGAATACTTATCTAAATCAACATATGTTAGTGTTTTACTTTTCACAAATATTAATTTTCACCAAGTCTGCTGCCTCAGTTTGTATGATGGAAATGTGCATATACTCCAGAATGTTATGAAGAGTGATCAGATTAATTGCAAAGTCCCTCTTTGCCATGCAAATGAACAGAATCCCCAAAAATAATTTCCACTGCAGATCACTCTGTCATGCTGATTGAGTTTGAACTGGAAGACTGGAAGACTGGAAGCTTCAAAAGGAGGGTGGTGCTTGGAATCATTGTTCTTCCTCTGTTAACCATGGTTACCTGAAAGGAAACACGTGCCATCATTATTGCTTCGCACAAAAAGGGCTTCACAGGCAAGGATATTGCTGCCAGTAAGATTGCACCTAAATCATCATCAAGATCATCAAGAACTTGAAGGAGAGCGGTTAAATTGTTTTGAAGACGGCTGCAGGGCACCCAAGAAAGTCCAGCAAGCGACAGGACATCTCCTAAAGTTGATTCAGCTGTTGGATCAGGACACCACTAGTACCACTAGTGCACGCACAGTGAGGCAACTTCTCTCCAGGAAAAACATCAGGGACAGACTGATATTCTGCAAAAGGTACAGGGATTGGACTGCTGAGGACTGGGGTAAAGTCATTTTCTCTGATGAAACCCCTTTCCGATTATTTGGGGCATCAGGAAAAAAGCTTGTTTGGAGAAGACAAGTTGAGCGCTACCATCAGTCCTGTGTCATGCCAACAGTAAAGCATCCGGAGACCATTTATGTGTGGGGTTGCTTCTCAGCCAAGGGAATGGGCTTAATCACAATTTTGCCTACGAACACAGCCATGAATAAATAATGGTACACATCCTCCGACAGCGACTTCTCCCAACCATCCAGGAACAGTTTGGTGACGAACAATGCCTCTTCCAGCATGATGGAGCATCTTACCATAAGGCAAAAGTGATAACTAAGTGGCTCGGGGAACAAAACATCAATATTTTGGGTCCATGGCCAGGAAACTCCCCAGACCTTAATCCCATTGAGAACTTGGTCAATTCTCAAGAGGCGGGTGGACAAACAAAAACCCACAATTTCTGACAAACTGCAAGCATTGATTATGCAAGAATGGGCTGCCATCAGTCAGGATGTGGCCCAGAAGTTAATTGACAGCATGCCAGTGCGGATTGCAGAGGTCTTGATAAATAAGGTTCAACACTGCAAATGTTGACTCTTTGCATCAACTTCATGTAATTGTCAATAAAAGCCTTTGACACTTGTGTAATGCTTGTAATTATACTTCAGTATTCCATAGTAACATCTGACAAAAATATCTAAAGACACTGAAGCAGCAAACTTTGATAAAATGTATATTTGTGTCATCCTCAAAACTTTTGGCCACGACTGTATGTACAACTCCAGTTACACTGTACAACTTAAGAGCCGTGCGTCCTCTGAAACACAACCCAACCAAGCCGCACTGTTTCTTGACACAATGCCCACTTTACCTGGAAGCCAGCCACACCAATGTGTCGGAGGAAACACCGTACACCAGACGACCGTGTCAGTGTGCACTCCGCCCGGCCCGCCACAGGAGTCGGTAGTATGTGATGGGACAAGGACATTCCTGCCGGCAAAACCCTCCCCTAACCCGGACGACGCTGGGCCAATTGTGCACCGCCACATGGGTCTCTCGGTCGTGGCCGGCTGCGACAGAGCCTGGACTCGAACCCAGAATCTCTAGTGACACAGCGATGCAGTGGTCCACTTGGGAGGCCGAGACATCTTAATTCTGAGTTGGCGTTTCACATTTTAAAACATTTTGTTCCATGAGTAAATACTTTCTTCAGTGGTGAGTGGGACCTGGAGTGTATCCCTGTTCAAACAGTGAGTTTATCTCTGGATAAGCCAAGATGTGTAGAATATATGTGTAGAATATATACAGTATAGAGTTCAGCGCTCCACTTCAACTGCATTCATATAGCCATTAATATATTTCTACAAACTACCCATACAATTTGCCAATACATCCATACTAAAATGCAGTGTAGCCCAAACACTATGATAACATTTAGTAGATGCTCTCATCCAGAGTGACCTTCACTCAGCACCTTAGTACACAATCAATGTTACATAACAGATAGTACACCAGAGCAAATAATAAATCCTGTAAGCCAAATGATCCAGTCTCCCTCCCCCTCCCTGGACGAGATCCGTGTCTCTGTTGACCTTAGAAGATGTTTGTTTGTTTGGATTGACAGAGGGATGCTGGGATTGTCGGTGTCCTCGGTGCCACACTGTGTGACACAACACAGCAAATTACTCCTGATCGCAAGGACAACAGGGGACCCAGCTGTCTGGAAGGCAGCAGTCAATCACCCTCTCAGGCAAGAGGGGTACAACACAGGGCCATGCTAATGGCCTTTTCCTACATACAACATGAACAACAAGAGAGAACAGAAGAAAACATACAGAGAGATGGAGAGACAGCGGGAGAGATGAGGTGTGTGTAGGCAACACAAACAATCTGAAGGTTTATTTGGTTCTTCATGGGAGATACCAAGTAATATCCACTGCCGCCCCCCAGCCAGCATGAGGGGAATGGAATCTCCAACCTCATCAGGGTTTCTTGTTTCCGTGGCGATGGTGGGTTAATGGGTCGCCAGGAGACAGCACTGCAGTGACATGAAACACTGCCATGTACTCACTCAACACGGCACTGTCATTTCATTCTAAAAGACTGCATTCAAATAAATAAAAGCAACCCTGCTGCTACTCCTTGGCTTTGACTTTGTGTGTGTGCCAGTGAATTAGTGCGAAACAGACAAAAAAAATACAGTCTGACCGAGCTCACAGAATAAGTCCTACATCTCATATTACAGTTTGGAAGTTGAATTTGTGAGAGGCCGTTACAATGAAGAGTAGACTAGTGACTGCAGTAATATTATAAAGTCCAAGGGGAAGAGTATACAGCACATTCTAGGCCAGACCATGGTGAGCCGTAGGATTAACAAGTCATACTTTATGAATATCCATTATTCAAATGTTTCACCGGGGCTACAAACTTTCACCCACCGAAGTTAGCGGTACAATGTCTTCGAACTTCAAAAAGTATGTCAGAAAAGATTCTAAGCTATCAATGAATAAAACCCACTCCAACCAGTCTAGGGTTTTATCTTGTTTCCAGGTAAGTAGATATGATCAATAGAAGACAACGAAACCTTTCATGGAATAGCATAGAACTTTAGATCGATCAGCAATCCATTTCTAATGAGTTCTCTGGACATCAGTTGGTTTTTTCACCTCTCCGTGTTGCTTTCCTCTCTTCTTCTGTTTCCGCTCCGATCAATACATCTCCAGATAGATCAGCTCCATGAAACATGAAGCAGCATGATTTAATAGATCACTGAGAAGAGCCCAGGTTGAATGGAAGGAGATGCTGCATCTCAGGTAGAGACAGACAGAATAATCACATCAACTATTTATTTATCCCATCCAAATTAAACAAAAAATTATACAGAACGAATAGCAAACTGGTCTGATGCATCCCACTGCATGTAGTATTTTATTCGGGAGTTCAATAATTGCCGATAGAGGATACGTCTGCGCAGTGCAGAAAAAAATCCCAGATCTGCTGCAACAACTGAATTCTGTCTGTAGTGGTCTGGTCCAGCGCAGTTCTTTAACAGGCATACAGGTTCAAATCACAGCACTGGTATTGGGTTTAGAGTGTGGTGCTGTGCTGGGGAAACGTGACTCTTGTCATGTGGCTTTGTTTAACAACTCTGGGAACTGGAACCACCTCTCTCAAAACACAAGGCAGGCCTAATCCAAGGGACACAATAGGACTTTGATTGGAAGTATATCAGATGATGTAACACACACACACACACACACACACGTATGCAGAAACCGTACATACATACATACAGTCACAGACATTTGCCTGACACGCGGACAGACACACACTCGAGATGTGCACGGTAATTAGAATATTCTAATGGACATTAGTATTTGAATACTAGTGTGAGCATTCATTTTTGCAAAAAAAAAAAAAACTATTTTAACCCCGAAAGGGCTTTTTCTAAATTAAATGTAAATATCCATGTGATATACCATGACAATCAAAATTATTAATTATTCAATGTAGTCTTTACCATAAAAAGACCCGTAGCCGACCGGTAGCCTTCACCTGTGTTGCTTGTTGTTTACGTTGGCCAATCAAAGTGGAAAAAAGGTTCTTCAAAGTTAACGAAATGAGAAGGAGTAGTCTACAAGGACGAACCAACAGGTAGGCTGTTTCATCTGAATGGGGTTGTAGGCTACAAGGACGAACCAACAGGTGGGTTGTTTCATCTGAATGGGGTTGTAGGCTACAAGGACGAACCAACAGGTGGGTTGTTTCATCTGAATGGGGTTGTAGGCTACAAGGACGAACCAACAGGTAGGCTGTTTCATCTGAATGGGGTTGTAGGCTACAAGGACGAACCAACAGGTGGGTTGTTTCATCTGAATGGGGTTGTAGGCTACAAGGACGAACCAACAGGTAGGCTGTTTCATCTGAATGGGGTTGTAGGCTACAAGGACGAACCAACAGGTAGGTTGTTTCATCTGAATGGGGTTGTAGGCTACAAGGACGAACCAACAGGTAGGTTGTTTCATCTGAATGGGGTTGTAGGCTACAAGGACGAACCAACAGGTGGGTTGTTTCATCTGAATGGGGTTGTAGGCTACAAGGACGAACCAACAGGTAGGTTGTTTCATCTGAATGGGGTTGGGGAGAAAGCGCAGCATGTAGCCTATAGCTAGCAAGCTTAGCTAGCTAAGTTCCCTAGGCTACTCCAGTCAAGAGAGGCACTGCTATATGGGATGATAAATAACATTAAGGCTGCCACATGTTTTTCGCATTTCCGGATACCCAACAAAAATTCATAATGCTATTTGAATAGTGAAATTATTTTGAACCCCCATACCTTACACACACACACACACTAGGACTGCACGATAGGGGCATTTTCTTTTTTTCTTTTGTTACAAATATTGCGATTGCGATTTGACTTGTGATATTGATCAAAATACTTGGGTGAACTGTTGGAATAATTCAAATTCAATGATTTATATTAAGAAGCAAAGTGAAAAGCAGCATCATTTTTGTTTGTAACAATTTGTTGACTGCATTTGACCTAACAGAACAGCATGAAACTTATATATTGAATCTAATAATAAGGAGGAGGAACTGTACTGCTTGATTGACAGGGAGGGGCAGATGTTACACGTGGCTTAGTGGCATTTCGAAAATAGTGCATGTGATATCCATATTGTACGTCAAGATTTCGATATGAATTAGATTAATTGTGGAGCCCTGACTAACGCATGTGCACACACACACACACAGGGCTAGCCACTAACCCCCCTTCCCCTGATAACAGGAAAACCCAGGAGCAAAATATGAACCAAAGCAATACACAACAGGGTTCTGCTCCTTGACTGAGTGTCACCAAGTGAGAAATTACTGTGCCATCCGACGGTGCTTATGTATGAAAACATCGGACCACCCGTCTCCTGCGGTGTGAGGTACTACTGGGACTGTAATGGAACACATTCATCTTGATTAAGGAGATATCGGAGCATGCTCCTGTCAGTTTGCTCACATTGCCATTGCTGATGATCCATCTTTGGCTCGCTGCGTTACAGTAGTAAATACAATAAGAAGTGAGGATGGCAGATATAGCGGATAGTCATACAGTACTAAATAGTATCTACCCTCTTATAGTGAGAAGTGATAGCTGGTGTGTTTGTCATGTTGAGAGTGCAGTATCAGGCCATGAGGCATCAGCAAGCCAATAAGGTGTGACAGATGTGGTATGCCAACACTATCGTCTGATCATACATTCATATTGACAGGCGAGACATGGGGAACACCCTTATTCCATACCGCACACAGATTACTAATAAAAGCTTTATTGGCCTTTGTCACTTCACACACAGAGTAATTCCAACTATATTCCAACCAGGTCTGTTGTGATTGATAGGGTTCTTTATATCAAGAATACTTAACTGTCCAAGCTGGCAGAACACATACAGGGTGCCAGAGAAAAGAGTCACAGGAGAAGGGAGATTACAAACAGACAGGTGGTCCATTTTGGAAAGATATATTTACAATACATGCAGGTTTAATTTGCTCTGTGTGTGTGTGTGGGTGGTGTTAGGTCTGGGTGACGATGATTGGTCAGACCAAAGTGGGTTGGTCACATAGTGGAAGACTAAAGTTTGACAGCCTTCTCTAAATTCACCACAACCTCAGGCACTAACATCCATAACTATAACATGTTTCATGTCTGTGTCTTGCAGTGGCTTCAGAAAGTATTCATACCCATTGACTTATTCCACATTTTATTGGTTTACAGCCTGAATTCAAAGTTGATTAAATTGTAGATTTTCCTAACCAATATACACACAATGGGCCTTAAATGAAAAAACTGAAAACATGTTTTAATTGTGCAACATTTGCCCATTATTATTTTTTTAATCTTCAAGCTCTGCCAAATCAATTGTTGACCATTGGTAGATAACCATTTTCAGGTTAGAGCTTCAAGTAGATTGAAGTCAAAACTGAGCATTCAGTGTCTTCTTGGTAAGCAATTCCAGTGTAGATTTGGCCTTGTGTTTTAGGTTATTGTCCTGCTGAATGCTGAATTACATTTCCCAGTGTCTGTTGGAAATGTTTTCCTATAAGATTTTGCTTCATTCTGCTTTTGTTTTATAATCCTGAAAACCCCCCCAATCTTTAACGATTACAAGCATACCCATAATATGATGCAGCCACCACTATGAGTGGTACTCAGTAATGTGTTGCATTGGCTTTGCTCCAAACATAACACTTTGTATTCAGGACAAAATCTTAAATTGCTTTGCCACATTTTTACAGTATTACTTTAGTGCCTTATTGCAAACAGGATGCTTGTTTTTGAATATTTTTTATTCTACACAAGCTTCCTTCTTTACACGATACTAACCTAATTGACAGAGTGGAGTAAGTACAATGTTGTTGATCCATCCTCAGTTTTCTCCTATCAAAGCCATTAAAATCTGTAACTGTATTAAAGTCACCATTGGCCTCATGGTGAAATCCCTGAGCAGTTTCCTGCTTCTCTGGCAACTGTGTTAGGAAAGACGTATGCATCTTTGTGGTGAATGGGTTTAATGACACACCATCCAAAGTGTAATTAATAACTTCACCATGCTCAAAGGAATATTCAATGTCAGATTTTTTTTTATTTGTACCCATCTACAAATAGGTGCCATCCTTTGCGAGGAATTGGAAAACCTCCCTGGTCTGTTGTTGAATCTGCTCGACTGAGGGACCTTACAGATAGTTGTATGTGTGAGGTACACAGAAAAAAATCATGTTAAACACTATTATTGCACACGGAGTGAGTCCATGCCACTTATTATGTGACTTGTTAAGCACATTTTTACACCTGAATTTATTTAGGCTTGCCCTTAAAGGTGTTGAATACTTACTGACTCAAGAAATGTAAGCTTGTCATTTGAACTTTATTTCCCGAATACAAAGTGTTATGTGTTTTTGGGCAAATACAACACATCACTGAGTACCAATCTTCATATTTTCAAGCATGGTGGTGGGTATGCTTGTCATCAGCAAGGACTAGGGAGTTTTGTTTTGGATTTTTTAGAGATGCACAGCTGTAATCGCTACCAAAGGTGATTCTAACATGTATTGACTTAGGGGTGTGAATACTTATGTAAATCAATGCATTTCCATACTTCATGTTCAATAAATTTGCAAACATTTTTCTATCATTATGGGGTATTGTAGACGGGGGAAAGTAATGTTTTCACTATGGCATTATGGGTTATTGTGTGTAAATGGGTGAGAAACAAAATACATTTAATCAATTTTGAATTCAGGCTGCAACACAACAAAATGTGGAATAAGTCAAGGGGTATGAATACTTTCTGAAGACACTGTATGCATACATTTATGACACTGTAAATTAAAAATCAACCACTCTATTCCCAACTAAAGTAATCAACAAACTGTTCTGCAATACTGAGACTAAGACACTGTGACTTGTCCCTAATTGCCCAAGTGCCAAACCAATGAGAAATGAATTAGAGATACAGACAAAGACATCAAGACAATGGTGTCAGCTAACAAAAATACAAACTTTCACCCATTCCAGAATGTACAATGATGAACAGAATATCAGCTGGTTTGGATTTAGATGTCAGAGCTAAATCCATTTAAGAGCACAAACAACCAGTGAAAATATTTGTAATTCTATTTAAACTGTGTATATCTTACAAACTGACAGGTGGTATAGGCTACACAGCGGAATTATTTGGGTCTACAATTCTGTGGACAACTCAACTCTGTACCCCGATGTCGCCTTTAAATCTGAAACATGTGTTTTAACAATAATGAGGCATTTTCTATTGAACTCCCATTGCCTTCACAGAGTGGCTGCAGATGTTTTGCACAACAAATCAATTCTCAATGGTCTGTCTTTATTCAAACTGTGTAGGGTGTTCATAGGTCTATGTATATCAACTAGCTAATAGTCATCATACTAGTATTCCTACACTGGACTTCATTAAAAGAAAATCAAGCAGCCCTTTTATTTAGCTACACGTTAAAACAATGGTTTTACAAGTGTTTCTGTGTAGTTACTCCTTTCAATAGGTCTCCGATGAGAATAGGTTCATTTCAACAATTGTAAAGTCCATCCAGGAGTAGGCCCACAACTTTCATATTGAAAGCAGAGCAAAACCTGTCCTGATACTGTAATACAATCAGACGGGTTCAAAAACTATTTCAAATATCTCAATTAGTTTCGCAAAAATTTGAACAACTACTCATTCAAAGGTTTTTCTTGATTAAAAAAAAAAAAATTCTACATTGTAGAATAGTGAAGACATCAGAGCTATGAAATAAGAATCATGGAATCATGTAGTAACCAAAAAAAAGTGTTAGACAAATCAAAATATATTTTATATTTGAGATTCTTCAAAGTAGCCACCCTTTGCTTTGATGACAGCTTTGCACACTCTTGGCATTCTCTCAACCAGCTTTATGAGGTAGTCAAATGGAATGTGTTTCAATTAACAGGTGTGCTTTGTTAAAAGACCATTTGTGGAATTTCGTTCCTTCTTAATGCGTTTGAGCCAATCAGTTGTGTTGTGACAAGGTAGGGGTGGTATACAGAAGATAGCCCTATTTGGTAAAAGACCAAGTCAATATTATGCCAAGAACAGCTCAAATAAGCGAAGAGAAACAACAGTCCATCATTACTTTACGGCATGAAGGTCAGTCAATCCGGAACATTTCAAGAACTTTAAAAAAGTTTCTTCAAGTGCAGTCGCAAAAACCATCAAGAGCTATTATGAAGCTGTCTCTCATGAGGACCGCCACAGGAAAGGAGGCCCCAGAGTTACCTCTGCTGCAGAGGATAAGTTCATTAGTTACCAACCTCAGAAATAATGCTTCACAGAGTTCAAGTAACAGACACAACTAAACATCAACTTTTCAGATGATACTGTGTGAATCAGGGCTTCATGGTCGAATTGCTGCAAAGACCACTACTAAAGGACACCAATAAGAAGAGGAAACTTGCTTGGGCCAAGAAACATGAGCAATGGACATTAGACAAGTGGAAATCTGTCCTTCGTCTGATGATTCCAAATTTGAGATTTTTGGTTCCAACTGCTGTGTCTTTGTGAGACGCAGAGTAGGTGAATGGATGATCATCACATGTGTAGTACCCACCGTGAAGCATAGAGGTGGTGTGATGGTGCTTTTCTGGTGACACTGTATGTGATTTATTTAGACCAGCATGGCTACCACAGCATTCTGTAGCGATATGCCATATCATTTTGTTTTTCAACAGGACAATGACCCAACACACCTCCAGGCTGTGTAAGGGCTATTTGACCAAGAAGGACAGTGATGGAGTGCTGCATCAGATGACCTGGCCTCCACAATCCCCTGACCTCAACCCAATTGAGATGGTTTGGGATGAGTTGGTCAACTCAACCTGCAGATTGAAGAAAAAGCAGCCAACAAGTGCTCAGCACATGTGGAAACTCCTTCAAGACTGTTGGAAAAGCATTACAGGTGACGCTGGTTGAAAGAATGGTTAGTAAAGTATTCCATATGTGTTATTTCATAGGTTTGATGTCTTCACTATTATTCAACAATGTAGAAAATATACAAAATAAAGAAACCCTTGAATGAGTAGGTGTGTCCAAACCTTTGACTGGTACTGTATATTCAAAGTACGTTTTCAGATAGGCCTATCTTTTATATGAAAAATAAACCAAGTAGTTTAATATATTTATAAATAGACTTTGAACGTTTTTGAAGGACTCAAATACACTCCCATGCATTTAACCCAGGTATTTGAACAAAGTATTATAACACTATCAAGTAAAAATACTTGTTTAGGGCTGTGTATTTGAAAATACTCATAAAATAAAGTTTCAATACCAGATTGTCATGTACATGAAACCAGGTCTGCATACAATCCCATGTCTGCTGTTAGAAGTGTAGATTGAGGCAGAAGAGGCTAGACTTCCCTACAGCTTCTCAGGGCCCAGCTGCCATGGCACAGATTGACTTGTCAACCACCCTCGTCATAATTTGCCTACATCTGCTTCAACTCTAAACAGCTTCCACACCTCAATAAAAGAAGGGGAATTGTATAATTGCCCGCTGCTATTGGGTTTGCAAAAGCAAAACACCAGTATCCAAGCTAAATCAACGTCGCAGCCTATGATGGTGCACATACTTTGCCCCAACTCTGTTTGAAGTTAGCGGTGGCTACTTTATAAGGTTGTGACAACAACGATATCGTGGACACAAAAGTAAAGAATAGGCTATAAGGTAATTGTTACTTGTTGCGAAAGCACGCTTGTTCTTTTCTGATCTCCTAGAGCAGTCTCAGCGGCACTGTTTGAAGCGCCAACAGAAGTGAAAGTTTGAACACTGAAAGCTAGTCGTTTGAAACTTACCAACCAAGCTTGAGCCCGTCCCCGAACCAAGCAAGAGGTACCAGATCCACATCATATAGTATTTTTCAGCCTGCTTTTATCCACCCCGCCGTGGCCAACAATCTGGGCAATATAAAACGTATTGGGTTCGCTCCGATCTTCACTTCTCTGGGTGTTTTATCCTTTTTCTCTCTCTTCGGGACAAAGTTCTAAAATCGCTTGCGAAAAGAGGTGGATTATCGCTTGGACAAACGTCGGGAATAAGGGCTAGGGAGGAGGATGGCGGTGGCAGGGGAGTTGGAGTGAGTGGGGATCGGGTTCGCGCTGTGAGAGAGAGGCGGAGACTTGTGGTTGCTACAGAAGACAAGAGGTCGGTTGGGAGTATGACCATGTGCAGCACTCACAAACTCTATATCACATAACTTGTGATATAGCCAGGCCAATGTTTATTCAAAAAGTGTGGCACATCCTATTCTATTCATCCATTAGTTATTCCTCTTGTATACGTACTTTATTGGCTTGTGAGAGGAAATCTCTGTTGACTTTAGATACATGGGAAAAGCTATGTCGCATGTGTGCGTGCACTCAGTGAGAAGTTTGAATAAGCTACAGCTCCTTATTTGCTCTCTGCCCCTAAAAAATCGAATTAATGAAAACATCAGTTTACATTTTTTGGGGGATAAATGTGCATGGTTTTTCCTCCCTATGTGAACTTCTATTTCAATAAGAGAAGAACATTTTACATTTATTTAACTGGGCAAGTCAGTTAAGAACACATTCTTATTTACAATGAGAACCGTGGGAACCGTGAGTTAACGGCCTTGTTCAGGGGTAGAACACAGATTTTTACCTTGTCAGCTCTGAGATTTGATCCAGCAACCTTTAGGCCCAACGCTCTAACCACTAGGCTACCCACCACCCCAATATGCATATACAGTACAACACTATTGTGAAAAGCATCACTCTTTATAACACACATACAAACACACACTCAAGCATGCATGCATCTACACACACTCATGCATGCATGCATCTACACACACTCATGCATGCATGCATCTACACACACTCATGCATGCATGCGTACACAAACACCACATCAGTCTGGCTGTCAGTGTCAGTGTAAACCCTGAGAATAGAGGGAGCAGACAGAACAGAAGCGATGAGCTTTCACCTGAGTGAACCATTTCGCTTTATCATGCAATGCATCTGTGTGAAGTCCAAGCCCAGAGTGTGTGTGTGTGTGAATGTGTTTGTCGGCTGTGTAAAAGTCAAAGACAGCCCCAGTTCAAACACAAAAACTGCTTCTGAGCCCCCACTATCGAACAACCTCCGGCCCTGAAAGAATTCATCAACACATTGCTTATCAAGGCAGTAGAGCCTGGAGCAGGCAGGCAGGGAGCCAGGCAAAGTGATGTATGAGGCCATTGTCAATAATCTCAGTTTGATCCATATGGGTCATTATGGGAAAAGCTCAAAGCTCAAAGCTCAAGATTTCTTACTCTCTCATGTGTTCTACAATACATCGTTTTCCATACTACACTAAAAACAAAACAAAGTGTATTCCACATGATCATGAACATTTGCTAGTACTTGACTCAACTTCATGCAATACAGTTACAAAATGGAAGAAGATCACTGTTTTGTGGAGCAGAGATTGAGACGTAACACATATGTTCCAGTCAGTTAAATCTAATGGATTAATAAGTGATGGAAGCCCTTGAGTTGCTGATGAAAATAATACACCATAACAATAACAATACAGCATTGCAAAAACAAAAACCTCCATAATGAATGAGCCCAGCACAGAGCAGAGTAAACATTTTGAGGCCTTTGGTCACTCCCTGGGCCCTGTTCCAGAAAGCGGGTTTAGTGAAAACTCAGTTGACTCAGAGTTGAAGGAAACTCTGGGTTTTCAGTTTCACAAAGCCAGTTCAGATTAACTCTGAGTCCGTTGCTATGGCAACATACTCCATGAATCTAACCTGCTCGCTGGCAGGTTTTCTTCAACTAACCCTGAGTTTCTCCTCCTCTTTAGCTGAAGCCTGCAGACTGAAGGAGGTGTCAGACATGACATGTCCTTTTCTTGAAGAGCCAATTGAAATTGAAGCAGAAATACTCCGCAGAAATCTCTGTTGGGAGAAGGTGATCCCGCTTGGATGTTTTATCATTCCCTGATGATTATCTGTTTGAGCGTTTCCATTTTTCTGCACAATCGATCATTCATCTGAATAATATTCTCAGCCCTCATATTGTTCATATGACACTAAGACCTCACTCAGTCAGCTGCACAAGGAAATAAGCAAACAGGAAACCACTCACCCAGAGGTGGCGTCCCTAGTGGACGGAGACTTTAATGCAGGGAAACTTAAATCAGTTCTACCTAATTTCCATCAACATGTTAAATGTGCAACCAGAGGGAAAACAATTCTAGATCCCCTGTACTCCACACACAGAGACGCGTGCAAAGCTCTCCCTCGCCCTCCATTTGGTAAATCCGACCACAATTCTATCCTCCTGATTCCTGCTTACAAGCAAAAATTAAAGCAGGAAGCACCAGTGACTCGATGTATAAAAACGTGGTTGGATGAAGCAGATGCTAAACTACAGGACTGTTTTGCTGTCACAGACTGGAACAATTTCCAGGATTCTTTCTGATGGCATTGAGGAGCACATCACATAAGACTGGCTTTATCAATAAGTGCATCGAGGACGTTGTCCCCACAGTGACTGTATGTACATACCCCAACCAGAAGCCATGGATTACAGCAACATTCACACTGAGCTAAAGGGTAGAGCTGCCGCTTACAAGAAATCCTGCTATGCCCTCTGTCGAACCATCAAACAGGCAAAGCGTCAATACAGGTCTAAGATTGAATCGTACTACACCGGCTCCGATGCTCATCTTCTGTGGCAGGGCTTGCTTACTATTACATATTACAAAGGGAAGCACAGCCGTGAGCTGCCCAGTGACAGGAGCCTACCAGACGAGCTAATTCTATGCTCGCTTCGAGGCAAGCAACACTGAGGCATGCATGAGAGCATCAGCTGTTACGGACGACTGTGTGATCACGCTCTCCGTAGCCAATGTGAGTAAGACTTTTAAACAGGTATACATTCACAAGGCTGCAGGGCCAGACGGATTACCAGGATGTGTGCTCCGGGCATGTGCTCACCAACTGGCAGGTGTCTTCACTGACATTTTCAACATGTCCCTGATTGAGTCTGTAATACCAACCTATTTCAAGCAGACCACCATAGTCCCTGTGCACAAGAACACGAAGGCAACATGCCTAAATGACTACAGACCTGTAGCACTCACGTCCGTAGCCATGAAGTGCATTGAAAGGCTGGTCATGGCTCACATCAACAGCATTATCCCAGAAACCCTAGACCCACTCCAATTTTCATACCACCCAAACAGATTCAGATTGTGAGAATACTAAGAAAACACACACGAACGATGGTCAGAACGTGACACCTCTAAAAATATATATTTTTTAATCAATTATATTTGTTCTAATGTTTGTCCTGTAATCTGGTGGATTAAACTGTAATTGGCAGTTTTCTATTGCTTGTTTTAAAAATAGCAATATTTAATAGATGATTTGGTGGTAATCGGAATGAAGGGAAACAAGTCATTCTTAACACCGGGTTGAGCCATTCTTACTAATATTCTAGAGAACCAGTTTGTATTGAAGTATAATTTTTGTATGACTGAAACATTTAGTGAGAAGTACAATGCTTTAATATTGAATCATTTCTGAACTCCGAATTCACATTCTTTATATAAATAGGCCTGTAAAAAATGTCCTGGCTTGCAGTTCCAAATAAAGTGGAATATTTTTTGCTCATATAATTTATGAGGTTTTAAAATATCTGACACAGCGGTTGCATTAAGGAGAAGTGGATCTAAAATTCCATGTATAACACTTGTATTTTCATCAACATTTATGATGACTATTTCAGGAAATTGATGTGGTTCTCTGCAAAATGACTGGATGTTTTGGAACTACTGAACGTAGTAACGCGCCATTGTATACTGAGATTGTTTGATATAAACATGAACTTTACCGAACAAAACATACATGTATTGTGTAACATGAAGTCCTGTGTGAGTCATCTGATGAAGATCATCAAAGGTTAGTGATTAATTTTATCTATATTTCTGCTTTTTGTGACTCCTCTCTTTGGCTGGAAAAATGGCTGTGTTTTTCTGTGACTTGGCTCTGACCTAACATAATCGTTTGGTTTGCTTTCGTCGTAAAGCCTTTTTGAAATCGGACACTGTGGCTGGATTTACAACAAGTGTATAATAATAATAATAATATATGCCATTTAGCTGACGCTTTTATCCAAAGCGACTTACAGTCATCTTTAAAATGGTGTAAAATACATGTATGTTTTAGGAATTTTAATTATGGGATTTCTGTTGTTTTGAATTTGGCTCCCTGCAGTTTCACTGGCTGTTGACGAGGTGAGACGCTACCGTCCCACATACCCTAGAGTGGTTAAGTGTCTATGTTTATTATGTGTTACCATTTAATTAGCTAGTAAATACATCATTCATTTATCTGTTATCAAGTAATCAATAATCAATTTGTGTAGTACTGAATCTTATGTACGGCACTGTTTTTTTATGCAAGTAGGTTACGACGGTTGAGAATGATGATATGACACGAGGTTATGATTAATAAGTTGACTGTTTAAAGATGTGATAAGTAAAATACCTTTTAGAGTTTCATCCGGGAGATGGTAACTTATTAAAGAACCGCTGTCGTCTTCAGATGAATGTTAAAGTCAAGTCACAACACAGCTCAGCCCCAGAGGCAAGGATATGCATATTCTTGGTATCATTTGAATGGAAACATTCTGAAGTTTGTGGAAATGTTAATTGAATGTAGGAGAATATAACACAGCAGATCTGGTGGAAGAAAAGAGAACGAAAGAGCATACGTTTTCTGTTTTTTATTGTTGTAGTATCATCTTTCACATGTACTAGAATAGCCACACAGTCAGATAGGATGCTGGAGATAATTTTGATGGATAACACAAGAGGGCAACTGTAGGTGTGCAAAGTTTCAGACTGATAACTTCAGGAATGGGTGAGCTACATGACATTTAGCATGAAGTCACCCAGGTGTCCCACACAAGTTGCCCAAATGTACCCAAGTGGCCGAAATGGTGAAATGCCTATAACTATATACAGCAGTGCAAATAACTATATACAACATATCAAAAAGCTATTCTAACACACACACACACACAAAAAATATTTAACAAAACAGTACATCTCTTGGGAGTCCTCATCATAATATTTTGCTGCCTGTGCCATGTCCCATAGCAGTCTCTTTCTGATGTAAAGCAGAGGCAAACTGAACAAGTGGTGCATTTCATGCGATACAGAACACAACGACGCCTCCATGCTGTGCCCTTTTGGCTCTGAGGCACAGTCATGCCTGCAGTAATGAACTGTGGCATATGAACACCACTGGGGGCACAGGTAGAGCGGGCAGCTTGGCACCGGGGGCTCCCAGTCGGAGTCGCTATCACTGTGAAAGAAAACATTTAAAAAATATTTGTATTGCATGAGCCTTTTATCATCACATAAAATAAACAGATATGTATTGTATAGAGCAGAGGGAACAGTCACTCAGGTGAAGTGCTGTTCTATTCCACTCTGGCCATTGTTGTGTATATATATATATACACACACACCCAAACAAACCAACACACACACACACACACACACACACACACACACACACACTTCATTGCAATTTAAAAAAAATATAATATATATATATTTTTATATTTCATAAAATGGCATTAGCACTTTCCCGTCCAGAAGTATGTCCTGTCCTTGCAGAAACAGCTCCTCAGTTCGTTTGAATCATAACACTCCAAGATTCCTCAAACAAAAAATCTGTCTCACTTTCACTTTTTCACTTTCACTTTAGAGTTTGACTTCGCTTTACCTGATTTATTCACCATGATATCTTCAATGAAATCGTTGAAACTACAACTTTCCGAAATACAGCTGCGCATGGGAGTTCCTGCGCGTGCGATTACAAACAAGGAATTGTGGTTCAACCCAAAACCATTACATACTGGTGTTTACCTCAGCTCATTGGCTATCTACCCAGCTATATTTCAAGAAGATCAGTGGTCATTGGGCAGAAATATAGTCAATCAATGAAGCTTCGCTAAAATTATTGGTGCGTAAGGTAGTCATTTATCGTTGTCTTCAAATCAGCTCATTTCGGTCAATACTCCCTGCAAAAAAAATGTTTGGCTGTGTTGCAAACATCCAGAGGAATGCACTGAAACCCACCATGACGGGGTTGTTTACAGGGGGAATCACGCCGAATGCTCAGTAAAAAATTGATAGAGATGGAATTCACGGCACAAACGGTTTACAAAATGTTTCGATTTAGGCTATAAAAATTGATTTTATCAAATAAAACGGCACTTCATTTGATCACTGGGACCCTCAGGAAGAGAAATAAGAGCAAGATATCAGAATGTAAGTCATAATTTTACCTTCAGATGTGAATGTGTAAAAACTGTCATGGCGGAAAATGTTTCTGTTGTTGATTGCTCTTCTCAAACAAAAGCATGGGATTTGTTCTCTGTAATAGCTATTTTAAATTGGAAAACATAGTTTGATTACTAAGATTCAAATTTTTTGAAGGGTGTAAGACACTTGCATTTTCAAGAATGTTTAACGTTTACGAAGTTGTATTTTTAGTTGTCACTGAAATTTCCCCTGATGTTGGTCCCTGTACGGGGATTGCAGCCATAACATTAACAAAATCACTTTCATAATGTTTCATATTACATGCACATGGCATAGGACGGACACTTCATACATGTAGTTGGTATACTTTCCAAGTTACACTATTTCCTTTATAACATTTTTAATGACATCACAAAATAACAAACAAAATTACATTAGTGTTCTATATATCGCCTTTAACCATTCCCCACATTCTATGTTTTAAATATTGTTCCAGTTTTTGCTTTTGAACGTGTTAGAGTTTCGGCAGGAAGTCTCTTGAAACACTGGCACATTCCTCTGGTGAATTTTAACCTGTTAAGGCTACCACGGTTTACTGCCCCTTCTGGAGGATTTGGGTACCCATATAAAACAGGATAAGTTTTTTTCAAAAGTTGCTAATATATGCATATAAAAAATATTATCGAATAGAAAACACTCTAAAGCTTCTAAAACCGTTTAAATTTTGTCTCTATGTAAAGCAGAAGTGTCAGGGCATGCATTCTCCCAAAATCTCTCTTGTCATGGAAAAAGTTGCCCCAACTTTGACGTCATCTTAAACGCACTTCCCAAAAGGCTACCGCTCTGAGAACAGTTTCTACGTGTTCAGCGCGAAGCCTGCTTTCTATGGGGCTTGTCATTGTGTGAATCGCGCGCTCACGAGACGTTGAGCGTGCCGAAAGGTCTTGGTCACGCCCAAAAAAAGTGCACCTCTGCTCCCGCTCTCTCTTTTCTTCAGGATCAATGACAAGACGTGTGTGTTTCTCTTCGTCCTCACAATTGCTGTACACCTTTATAACATGTTAAAGCTTAATTATGAACATAGTTTGACAAGTTTACTCGACATATAATATATATTTTCGACGTTTTGGTGCGCATCCACTTGAATTTTGCCTACATTTTGACCAAAATGAGGCTATTTTGAGAACCGAAAGACGCAGACTTGAAAACTAAACGCTGTTTCGGTAAGTATAATCCCTTCCAGGTCTTTTGATGGAAGAACAGCAATGGGAAGGGAATATTTATGTGGTAAATTTGGGTTTCTGTCGACTCCAAGATAGAGGAGCCAGAATGCTACATTTTGGAGCGCCGACTCCTAGTATAGCCTAGTAAATGCAAACTGTAACGTTAAAATTAAATTTAACACAGCGATTGCATTTAGAAGAAGTGTATCTTCCTATACATATGTAAAACATGCATATTTAGTCAAAGTTTATGATGTGTATTCCTTGTTAGCTGACGTTATCTGCCGGAGCTATCGTCATTTCTCCTGACATTTTAGTAGCATTTTTTGAACGATGCATCATTGTAAACAGAGATTTATGGATATATATAGCATATTATTGAAAAAAAATGAATGTACTGTGTAACATGTTATATTACTGTCATCTGATGAAGATTTCAAAAGGTTAGTGAAATGATTTTTCTTTTAATCCTGCGTTTGTTGATTGCATATTTTTTCCTACTTGGCTATGCTAATGAGCTATGTCTGCGGTGGTGGTTTGACATAAATATGTGCTATGTTTTCGCCGTAAAACATTTTAGAAATCTGACTTGCTGGCTAGATAAACAACTTGTTTATCTTTCATTTGAGCTATTTTACTTGTTAATGTGTGGAGGTTAAATATTTTTAGGAATATTTTTGCGCATTGTGCGTTATGGTAATGAGCTTGAGCTGTAGTCACGCTACCTGCACAGTAATGGGAGTCTTAACAGGTTTTAAGAGTGAGACCTGAATCTTCTCTACTTGATATGCAACAGGTTGTGAGTTGTTAACCCCCCACCCCCTCCCCCCAGTTCATTCCGTCCC
This sequence comes from Oncorhynchus keta, assembly GCF_023373465.1. Classification (NCBI taxonomy): domain Eukaryota; kingdom Metazoa; phylum Chordata; class Actinopteri; order Salmoniformes; family Salmonidae; genus Oncorhynchus; species Oncorhynchus keta. The sequence continues at coordinate 33,621,140 of NC_068437.1, forward strand.
CCTCTCTGCGGGCGAGAGGGGGTCTGATTGAAGATATTCATTGCAAACCTGATCTGACCTATTTGGATTCTCGTGGACAGTCATGACAAGGGCTATCTTCTGTATGCCACCCCTACCTTGTCATAGCACACCTGATTGGCCCAAACGCATTAAGAAGGAAAGAAATTCCGCAAATGAACTTTTAACAAGGCACACCCATTAATAGATTTGTTTAACAATTTTGGTTACTACATGATTCCATGTGTTATTTCATATGTAGAAAATAGCAAAAATAGAGAACAACCTTTGAATGAATAAGTGTCTTGAAACTTAATATTATACAGTGCTTTCAGAAAGTATTCAGACCCATTTACTTTTTCCACATTTTATGTTTACAGCCTTAATCAAAAATGGATTGAATGCATTTTTTTCTCTCATTAATCTGCACACAATACCCAAAATGACAAAGAAAAAACATATTTAAAAATTTTAGCAAATGTATTTCAAATAAAAACTGAAATATCACATTTACATAAGTATTCAGACCCTTTACAGCCTCAAGTCTTCTTGGGTATGACGCTACAAGCTTGGCACACCTGCATTTGTGGAGTTTCTCCCATTCTTCTCTGCAGATCCTCTCAAGCTCTGTCAGCTTGGATAGGGAGTGTCGCTGCACAGCTATTTTCAGGAATCCAGAGATATTCAGGTTGAAGTCCGGGCTCTGGCTTAGCCACTCAAGGACATTAGGAGACTTCTCCAGAAGCCACTCCTGTGTTGTCTTAGCTGTGTGCTTAGGGTCGTTATCCTGTGGGAAGGTGAACCTTCACACCAGTCTGAGGTCCTGAGCGCTCTGGAGCAGGTTTTCATCAAGGATCTCTCTGTACAGTGCTACGTTCATCTTTCCCTCGATTCTGACTAGTCTCCCAGTCCCTGCCGCTAAAAATCATCCCCACAGCATGATGCTGCCACCACAATGCTGCACCGTAAGGGTGGTGCCAGGTTTCCTCCTGATGTGACGCTTGGCATTCGGGCCAAAGAGTTCAATCTTGGTTTTATCAGACTAGAGAATCTTGTTTATCATGGTCTGAGAGACCTATAGGTGCCTTTTGGCAAACTCCAAGCGGGCTGTCATGTGCCTTTAACTGAGGAGTGGCTTCCGTCTGGCCACTCCACCTTAAAGGCCTGATTGGTGGAGTGCTGCAGACACCCGATGGTTACTCTGGATCTCTCGGAGTAACCATCGGGTTCCTGGTTATCTCCCTGTCCAAGGCCCTTCTTCCCTGTTTGCTCAGTGTGGCCGGGCGGCCAGCTCTGAGAGTATTTCTTGGTGGTTCCAAACTTCTTCCATTTAAAAATGATGGAGGCCACTGTGTTCTTGGGGATGTTCAATGCTTGGGAAAAAATAATAATTTGGTACCCTTCACAACCCCATCTCGGAGGTCTACGGACAATTCCTTCGACCTCATGGCTTCGTTTTTTCTCTGACATACACTGTCAACTTTCCGAATGCAGTCCAAGCACTTCTACGAAGGATGGTTATCTATCTATAACAAGGGTTGGCAGTAGGAATTATATTTTTGCTAACAGATGTGGGATGCATACTCACTCACTCACTCACTCACTCACTCACTCACTCACTCACTCACTCACTCACTCACTCACTCACTCACTCACTCACTCACTCACTAACTATTGGCTAGAGCGCACTTGCCAAGACCAGAGTGTGCACATTTGCTATATAACGCAGCATTTTTTGTGACAAATCCATCAGTAGAGTTGAAATTGAGATGGAAACCCAGTTAATTTTTTTATCGGTACATGGGAATTTAACCTCAAAAGTTATTTTTATGTGCACTATCACGCACAGCTTTTCATCAGCAACAGGTCAATTTGATGGAAACACATCTCTGTTTTAATGCGGATTTTAGAATGTTCTAGAAAATCTGTCACCAATTGGATGGAAACATAGCTATAGATTGACACGTAGAGATCTCAGTAATGTCCCATCAATTAGCTGAGGCTATTTATAAACAGCAGGCCTGCAGGACTTAATTAGCTTGTTGGCGACTGACAAATGCCTTTAATGTAACGGCCGGCAACCACAGGCCTCATTAGGGAACATTAAACTCTAATAGGAAGGTTGTTATTGACCTAATCGCAGGAGAAACCCAATTAGACAGCAATTGGGAAAATTACTCTGGGTTAGAGGGACGATGTGACTGGTTGGGTCAAGGAAGGAGGGAGGGGACAGAGCAGTCTAATCTGAGATGACTTTGCCTGCGGGGGTGAGGTTGCATTGATAAATGGAAGGAGGCAAAGTGGTGGAGAGAGGGAAAGAAAGAGTGCAAGTAGGGAAAGGCAAGTACTGAAATGAGCCTTCCGCATTTAACCCAACCCCTCTGAACCAGAGAAGCTAGTTAGAGGGAGAGAGTGGATATTGAGAGAGAGAGAGAGAAAGAGAGAGAATGGTAGGGAGTGTACGTATAGACGTTTAAATCAATTCACATTTTTTCAAACGCATCGTAAACAACAGGTGTAGATTAACAGTGAAATGCTTTGGGTACTAGGGGGTAAATAGTCCCCTGGGGTAACTACCCCCCCCCCTGTAATTCCCATTAAGATCAGAAAATATCACCACTTTCCTTGGCTGCCACTGCTCTTCCTCTGTGGCATCATAACTTTTAGAGATAATTCAACAAAACAAGTTGAAAAAGTTGAAAATATATTCCAATGAAGTTAGATCTATAATTGTTTAAGAAGGAAAGCCTTAAGATAAATAATCCACTTCTTTGGAGAGAAAATATTTGATACGTTTTTGTAAAGTAGTAAACTCAGCAAAAAAAGAAAAGTCCTCTCACAGTCAACTTCTTTTCATTAGGGCAAACTAAACATTTGTAAATATTTGTATGAGGATAACAAGATTCAACAATTGAGACATAAACTGAACAAGTTCCACAGATATACAGTGGGGAGAACAAGTATTTGATACACTGCCGAGTTTGCAGGTTTTCCTACTTACAAAGCATGTAGAGGTCTGTAATTTTTATTATAGGTACACTTCAACTGTGAGAGACGGAATCTAAAACAAAAATCCAGAAAATCACATTGTATAATTTCTAGGTAATTAATTTGCATTTTATTGCATAAGTATTTGATCATCTACCAACCAGTTAGAATTCCAGCTCTCACAGACCTGTTAGTTTTTCTTTAAGAACCCCTCCTGTTCTCCACTCATTATGTGTATTAACTGCACCTGTTTGAACTCGTTACCTGTATAAAAGACACCTGTCCACACACTCAATCAAACAGACTCCAACCTCTCCAAATTGGCCAAGACTAGAGAGCTGTGTAAGGACATCAGGGAAAAAATTGTAGACCTGCACAAGGCTGGGATGGGCTACAGGACAATAGGCAAACAGCTTGGTGAGAAGGCAACAACTGTTGGCGCAATTATTAGAAAATGGAAGAAGTTCAAGATGACGGTCAATCACCCTCGGTCTGGGGCTCCATGCAAGATCTCATCTAGATCTCACCTAGTCACACACTGGCCTAACCAAAACAGAGAATAAAAAGCCTCTCTATGGCCAGGGCGTGACAATGTAGTATGCTTATTGGTCATAGATCTCCCCACCGTATGACTAACAGAAAATGAATAATATGTCCATGAACAAAGGGGGTCAAAATCAAAAGCAACAGTCAGTATCTGGTGTGGCCACCAGCTGCAATAAGTACTGCAGTGCATCTCCTCCTCATGGACTGCACCAGATTTGCCAGTTCTTGCTCTGAGATGTTACCCCACTCTTCCACCAAGGCACCTGCAAATTTCCAGACATTTCTGAGGGGAATGGCCCTAGCCATCACCATCCGATCCAACAGGTCCCAGACGTGCTCAATGGGATTGAGATCCGGGCTCTTCACTGGCCATGGCAGATCACTGACATTCCAGTCTTGCAGAAAATCACACACAGAACGAGCAGTATGGCTGGTGGCATTGTTATGCTAAAGGTACATGTCAGGATGAGCCTGCAGGAAGGGTACCACATGAGGGAGGAGGAAGTCTTCCCTGTAACGCACAGCGTTGAGATTGCCTGCAATGACAACAAGCTCAGTCCGAGGATGCTGTGACACACCGCCCCAGTCCAAGACGGACCCTCCACCTCCAAATCGATCCCTCTCCAGAGTACAGGCCTCGGTGTAACGCTCATTCCTTCGACGATAAATGAGAATCTGACCATCACCCTTGGTGAGACAAAAAAGGGCTCGTCAGTGAAGAGCACTTTTTGCCAGTCCTGTCTGGTCCAGTGACGATGGGTTTGTGCCCATAGGCGGCATTGTTGCTGGTGATGTCTGGTGAGGACCTGCCTTACAACAGGCCTACAAGCCCTCAGTCCAGCCTCTCTTAGCATATTGCGGACAGACTGAGAACTGATGGAGGGGTTGTTGCCATCCTGTACCTGTCCCGCAGGTGTGATGTTCTGATGTACTGATCCTGTGCAGGTGTTGTTACACATGGTCTGCCACTATGAGGTTGATCAGCTGTCCATCCTTTCTCCCTGTAGCGCTGTCTTAGACGTCTCACAGTACGGACCTTGCAATTTATTGCCCTGGCCACATCTGCAGTCCTCATGCCTCCTTGCAGTATGCCTAAGGCACGTTCACGCTGAGTTTAAACCCTTCACAATGAAGATCTGTAAAGTTATTGGTTTTTTTCTGAATTATCTTTGAAAGACAGGGTCCTGAAAAATAGATGTTTCTTTTTTTGCTGAGTTTATGTTGAATGAGTGTGCTGGAGGCAATTTTCCCCCCAGTATTAGGGGCTCGTTACCCCTTTATGGTTATGAATGTGTTTCTATCAGTCATTTAGACAATAGCTGTGCTTGAATTATCATACTAACTGTAGTATTTGTGAAGTAAATTGAGTATGTATATAACGATCTTCTTCATCTGAGGAGGAGTATGAAAGATCGGACCAAAACACAGCGTGGTAAGTGTCCATTTTAATTAAATATAAGTGAACACTGAATACAAAATAACCAAATGAAACAACAAAATGAAAATCGAAACAGTTCTGTATGGTGAAACACAGACACAGAAAACAACTACCCACAAAACCCATGTGGGCAAGAGCTACCTAAGTATGGTTCTCAATCAGAGACAACGACAAACAGCTGTCCCTGATTGAGAACCATACCCGGCCAAAAACAAAGAAATACAAAAACATGGAAAAAAGAACATAGAATGCCCACCCTAGTCACACACTGGACTAACCATAATAGAAAATAAAAAAGCCTCTCTATGCTTATTGGTCATACTATGGTTATAGTTTGTATGCCAAAAGTTTCCCGATGTCGTACTAAATAATTATTTGCCAAAATACGAAGTACATAAGCATTGGACACTATTTCAGTGCTTTTAGGGCCCATAATGCATTTCTTCATAAAATGGGCATGGCTTCACAATTGTTTCAGATTTGAAGTGAATGGCGGAACATATGAAGCCGAAGTCTGACGAGAACGGATACAAATTCATTGCTTTAACTAATTATGACAAATGTTAAGAAAATGTTGAGCAACGTAATAAAGTAATGACTTTTCAAATAAATTACATTACAAGTTATGTTGGCTGACAATTTGTTAGCTACGCTATCCTTACAAACAGCATAGCACATCATTACAGCAGTATGTACCGGTATGTTACCTAGCTACCTAACGTAACGTTAGTTGGCAACTTGGCACGTCCTGACCATAGAGAGCCCTTATTTTCTATGGTAGAGTAGGTCAGGGCGTGACTGGGGGGTTTTCTAGTTATTCTTTTCTATGTGGGGTTCTAGTTTAGTTTTTCTATGTTGGTGTTTGGTATGATTCCCAATTAGAGGCAGCTGGCTATCGTTGTCTCTAATTGGGTATCATTTTTAACCTCTTGAGTCGACCCCGGACGCATGCATCCCATCTAGACATCTGGAAATGCAAATGCGCTATGCTAAATGCTAATAGCACTCGATAAAACTCAAACTTTCATTAAATTCGGGGTTTTGCTCGCCTAAGATAGAGTATCTCATGAAAAGCTGTAGACCACACTATTTACCAGTATTTACTTCAGTACCAGTGAAAAGTTTGGATACACCTACTCATTCCAGGATTTTTCTTTGTTATTATTATTTTCTACATTGTAGAATAATAGTGAAGACATCAAAACTATAAAATAACACATTGAATCATGTAGTAACCCAAAAAGTGTTAAACAAATCACTATCCTTCTTGGTCAAATATCCCTTATACAGGCTGGAGGTGTTGGGTCATTGTCTTGTTGAAAAACAAATGATAGTCCCAGAAAGTGCAAACCAGACTGGATGGCGTATCGCTGCAGAATACTGTGGTAGCCATACTGATTAAGTGCACCTTGAATTCTAAATAAATCACAGACCGTGTCACCAGCAAAGCACCCCCACACCATCACACCTCCTCCTCATTGCTTCATCCGTTCACCTACACCTACTTAACTTCCGGCGCCGACAGAGATGGCCGCCTCACTTCGCGTTCCTAGGAAACTATGCAGTATTTCGTTTTTTTTACGTGTTATTTCTTACATTGGCACCCCAGGTAATCTTAGGTTTCATTAAATACAGTCGGGAAGAACTACTGAATATAAGAGCAACATCAATTCACCATCAGTACGACCAGGAATATGACTTTCCCGAAGCGGATCCTGTGTCCTGCCTTTCACCCAGGACAACGGAATTGATCCCAGCCTGCGACCCAAAACAACGACATCGTAAAAGAGGGAAACGAAGCGGTCTTCTGGTCAGCCTCCGGAGACGGGCACATCGCGCACCACTCCCTAGCATACTACTCGCCAATGTCCAGTCTCTTGACAACAAGGTTGATGAAATGTAAGCAAGGGTAGCATTCCAGGGGGACATCAGAGACTGTAATGTTCTTTGCATCACGGAAACATGGCTCACTCGAGAGACGCTAACGGATACGGTGCAGCCAGTTAGTTTCTTCACGCATTGCGCCCGACAGAAACAAACATCTTTCCGGTAAGAAGAGGGGCAGGGAAGTATGATTGCCTTGCGGAGGGAATAATACTGTAGAAAAAGTAATCTGGTTGATAGCCCATTCACTGCTCAATAGGGACGCATTGGAACGCAGAGCTTTCAAAACATGAGGCACTTACGGATTGGATTTTTCTCAGGCTTTTGCCTGCAATATCAGTTCTGTTATACTCACAGACAATATTTTTACAGTTGTTTTACAGTTGTTTTTCATAGTGCTTGATGGTTTTTGCGACTGTACTTAAATAAACTTTCAAAGTTCTTGAAATGTTCCATATTGACTGACCTTCATGTCTTAAAGTAATGATGGACTGTTTTTTCTCTTTGCTTATTTGAGCTGTTCTTGCCATGATATCTTCTGTATACCACCCCTACCTTGTCACAATACAACTGATTGGCTCAAACACATTAGGAAGGGAATCAATTCCACAATTAACTTTTAACAAGGCACCCTGTTAATTGAAATGCAATCCAGGTACCTCGTGAAGCTGGATGAGAGAATGCCAAGAGTGTGCAAAGCTGTCATCAAGGCAAAGGGTGGCGACTTTGAGGAATTTCAAATATAAAGTATATTTTGAAATGTTCAACACTATTTTTTTTACTAGATGATTCCATATGTGTTATTTCAAGGTTTTGATTTTGAAAATATGTAGAAAAATATAAAAAAGAAAATTGATTAGGGGAATGATTAGGTTTTTCCAAACTGTTGACTGGTACTGTATGTTTTCTCAACAACAGGTTATGGTCAATGATATCAAAGGCTGCACTGAAATCTAACATTACATCTCCCACAATCTTATTATTATAATTTGTCATTTGTGTCAGTGCAGTACATGTTGAGTGCCCTTTTCTATAAGCATGCTGAAAGTCTGTTGTTAATTTGTTTACAGAGAAATAGCATTGCATTTAGTCCCCAAAAATATTTCCCACAGTTTGCTAAGAGCTGGCATCAAACGGATAGGTCTGCTGTTAGAATCATTAAATCCTCAATAGCTTTCCTTCTAAGTTATCAATGCCATGAGTTTTGTCATTATTTATAGATAACAATACATTTTCCACCTCTCCCAGATTAATTTTACAAAATTCAAACCTGCAATGCTTTTCTTTCATTATTTGTATTTTTTTGTATGCATAAGTACGATGGCTCACTGTTCGTTGTTGGCATTTCCTGCCTAAGTTTGCCCATTTTGCCAATTAAATAATCATTAGAATAATTGGCAACTTCAAATGGTTTTGTGATGAATAAGCCATCTGATTTGTTGAAATATGGAGTTTAATTTTGATAAGTAGAGAGAAATGTAGAAGCAAAGACAGAGGGGAGATGAGTAAGATGGTAATGTGAGAGAGAGGGAGGAAGAGTAGGGTAGGTGTAAAAGAGCAAGGGAAGCAGAATGAATGACAGAGGAAGCCACAAGGCATTCTGGGATGTTAATTTAACCTTGCCAGTTATCTTGTGCTCCACTGTGAGGTCATCCTTAATGCATGACTTTAAATACATCATTCTTTACTACTGCATCTGAGGGAGAGTAATAAAAGTCACAGTCTTCAGGATGAAATGCCCTTGTCATGTTGGACTTCTGTCACAGCAGCTGGGAAATGCCAAGCTCCCTAAAGAACTGGCTGATAGGAGGATGTGTGTGTGTGTACCTCCTTCAATACCCATCCCTAACCTAATAACCACGATAGTGTACAGTATGTCAGGAGTGGTGTGATGTGAAGGACAACTCTGTGTGGGTTTGTGTGTCTGACAGAGCAGGGGATACTTCCACTGATGCAGGGGATGCATACCATTGATGATTTCAGCAAGAATCTGCCTGCTAGCCCATTAGCACATCCACTTTGGTGGCAAATGGACCACACACACCCATGCTTGTGTCGTGTAACACTCTCAAGGATAAACACACAAAGAGACACAGACAAATCAAATCAAATCCAATGTATTTATATAGCCCTTCTTACATCAGCTGATATCTCAAAGTGCTGTACAGAAACCCAGCCTAAAACCCCAAACAGCAAGCAATGCAGGTGTAGAAGCAGGAGGGGAGACAGGAGGGGTCAGGAGACACTGTGGCCCCATCTGAGGACACCCCGGACAGGGCCAAACAGGAAGGATATAACCCCACCCACTTTGCCAAAGCACAGCCCCCACACCACTAGAGGGACATCTTCAACCACCAACTTACCATCCTGAGACAAGGCTGAGTATAGCCCACAAAGATCTCCGCCATGGCACAACCCAAGGGGGGCGCCAACACAGACAGGATGACCACATCAGTGAATCAACCCACTCAGGTGACGCACCCCTTCCAGGGACGGCATGAGAGAGCCCCAGTAAGCCAGTGACTCAGCCCCTGTAATAGGGTTAGAGGCAGAGAATCCCAGTGGAAAGAGGGGAACCGGCCAGGCAGAGACAGCAAGGGTGGTTCGTTGCTCCAGAGCCTTTCCGTTCACCTTCCCACTCCTGGGCCAGACTACACTCAATCATATGACCCACTGAAGAGATGAGTCTTCAGTAAAGACTTAAAGGTTGAGACCCGAGTTTGCGTCTCTGACATGGGTAGGCAGACCATTCCATAAAAATGGAGCTCTATAGGAGAAAGCCCTGCCTCCAGCTGTTTGCTTAGAAATTCTAGGGACAATTAGGAGGCCTGCGTCTTGTGACCGTAGCGTACGTGTAGGTATGTACGGCAGGACCAAATCAGAGAGATAGGTAGGAGCAAGCCCATGTAATGCTTTGTAGGTTAGCAGTAAAACCTTGAAATCAGCCCTTGCTTTGACAGGAAGCCAGTGTAGAAAGGCTCGCACTGGAGTAATATGATACAATTTTTGGTTCTAGTCAGGATTCTAGCAGCCTTATTTAGCACCAACTGAAGTTGATTTAGTGCTTTATCCGGGTAGCCAGAAAGTAGAGCATTGCAGTAGTCTAACCTAGAAGTGACGGAGATCTTTGTGGGCTATACTCAGCCTTGTCTCAGGATGGTAAGTTGGTGGTTGAAGATATCCCTCTAGTGGTGTGGGGGCTGTGCTTTGGAAAAGTGGGTGGGGTTATATCCTTCCTGTTTGGCCCTGTCCGGGGTGTCCTCAGATGGGGCCACAGTGTCTCCTGACCCCTCCTGTCTCAGCCTCCAGTATTTATGCTGCAGTAGTTTGTGTCGGGGGTGATCGAGGAATTCTAAATTCCTTTATGTTTTAATTGCCAAAACCAATTTCGCACTCGTTTCTAATTCATTAACCTCATAGTCCGCCCCATCCCGCATGCGGTCGCGTTACTACAGCCTCAAGCTCATTACCATAACGCAACGTTAGCGATTTCTAAAAATCGCAAATGAAATGAAATAAATATGCCTGCTCTCAAGCTTATCCTTTTCTTAACAATCCTGTCGTCTCAGATTTTCAAAATATGCTTTAGAACCAGTGAAAATCAATAATTTGTGTAAGAGTGGTGATAGCTAGCTTAGCATTTAGCGTTAGCATTTAGCATGCAACATATTCACAAAAACCAGCAAAGGGATCAAATAAAATAATTTACCTTTGAAGAACTTCAGATGTTTCAATGAGGAGACTCTCAGTTACATAGCAGATGTCCAGTTTTTCCTGAAAGATTCTTGTGTAGGACACAACGTTCCGTTTGTTACTATGCATTTGGCTACCGAAACTAACCGAAAATTCAGTCACCTACACGTCAAACTTTTTCCGAATTAACTCCATAATATCGACTGAAACATGGAAAACGTTGTTTGAATCAATCCTCAAGGTGTTTTGTCATATATCTCTTCATTGAAATGCCGTCCCTGGAAGCCTGCATTCTTCTCTGATTCGGATGGAAAAATACTGGTAGCTGACTTTTGCGCACCAATTTCCACGCAGACACCGTGCGGGCCACTTGGCAATTGTAGTCTCTTATGGTCAATCTTCCAATGATATGCCTACAAATACGTCACAATGCTGCAGACACCTTGGGGAAACGATAGAAAGTGTCCGTTCATTCCTGTCGCATTCACAGCCAAATAAGGCGATCATGGAAAACGTAGCTTCAGAAATCCTGTTAATTTCCTGGGCGCTCAAACATCTTGGTTTTGCCTGAAGCTTTTGTTCAACGGCACTCACAGTGAAAATCTTTGCAGTTCTGGAAACGTCAGAGTGTCTTCTTTCCAAAACTATCAATTCCAAGCATAGTCGAGCATCTTTTCGTGACAAAATATTGCGCTTAAAACGGGCACGTCTTTTTATCCAAAAATGAAATAATGCCCCTAGTGGACTAACAGGTTAATGAGGTGTAAGTTCATTAATTATGCATGAAGTAGATCGAGACCAGTCTTAAAAGCCAGGTAAGAGCATTTAATTCCAGAGAGTACTACATGCTTACACACATTTCCACAGGTTATAAACTGAACATGACATCATCAGTTTCCCCCTCTCTCCGATTCTCACAAGAACCCATTGTTTTAGGAATGGAACATCTCCCAGACATTTCTTATCTGTCTGAAGCTTTTCATAGCATCACTCCCCTTTTAACTTCCCAAGAGACACAGACAATTAATTTGTTCTGCTTACATTTTCAGTAACAGCTTAACCAATAACTTTTACTTTTCATACCATAACATAATAGTATTAGAATAAATGGTTCTAATCAATAATGTATACATAATTAATCATTTCAATCATAATTTCCTCTAACAGGGGGCTAGGGTCAGTTTGTTATATCTGGAGTAATTCTCTTGTCCTATTCGGTGTCCTGTGTGAATCTAAGTGTGCGTTCTCTAATTCTCTCCTTCTTTCTTTCTCTCTCTCGGAGGACCTGAGCCCTAGGACCATGCCCCAGGACTACCTGACATGATGGCTCCTTGCTGTCCCCAGTCCACCTGGCCATGCTGCTGCTCCAGTTTCAACTGTTCTGCCTTACTATTATTTGACCATGCTGGTCATTTATGAACATTTGAACATCTTGGCCATGTTCTGTTATAATCTCCACCCGGCACAGCCAGAAGAGGACTGGCCACCCCACATATGCTCTCTCTTATTCTCCCTTTCTCTCTCTCGGAGGACCTGAGCCCAAGGACCGTGCCCCAGGACGACCTGACATGATGACTCCTTGCTGTCCCCAGTCCACCTGACTGTGCTGCTGCTCCAGTTTCAACTGTTCTGCCTTGTTATTATTCGACCATGCTGGTCATTTATGAACATTTGAACATCTTGGCCATGTTCTGTTATAATCTCCACCCGGCACAGCCAGAAGAGGACTGGCCACCCCACATAGCCTGGTTCATCTCTAGGTTTCTTCCTAGGTTTTCGCCTTTCTAGGGAGTTTTTCCTAGCCACCGTGCTTCTACACCTGCATTGCTTGCTGTTTGGGGTTTTAGGCTGGGTTTCTGTACAGCACTTTGAGATATCAGCTGATGTACGAAGGGCTATATAAATAAAATTTGATTGATTGATTGAAGTGACAAAAGCATAGATACATTTTTCTGCATCATTTTTGGACAGAAAGTTTCTGATTTTTGCAATGTTACGTAGATAGAAAAAAAGCTGTCCTTGAAATGGTCTTGATATGTTCTTCAAAAGAGAGATCAGGGTCCAGAGTAATGCCGAGGTCCTTCACAGTTTTATTTGAGACGACTGTACAACCATTAAGATTCATTGTCAGATTCAACAGAAGATCTCTTCGTTTCTTGGGACCTAGAACAAGCATCTCTGTTTTCCCCGAGTTTAAAAGTAGAAAGTTTGCAGCCATCCACTTCCTTATGTCTGAAACACATGCTTCTAGCAAGGGCAGTTTTTGGGCTTCACCATGTTTCATCGAAATGTACAGCTGTGTGTCATCCGCATAACAGTGAAAGTTAACACACGCACACACTCTTATGCAAATATGCACACCCATGTGTTTTGCCACATCACCCCGGTGTCTCCTTCATGCTCCTCTAAAGGCATTAATTTATTCTTCAATTAAGTAATAATTTTATCTCTCTCCTTTGACATGGGTAGTTGCTATAGCAGAAGTCTTGCCAGCTGCCGATGCAGAGAAACAGCAAATGGGGGGTAGTGCAGAAAGGCCAGGCCCCGTCACCAGTTTTCCCAGCAGGCAAGGCCTGTTTTACTGCCAGCAGCTTGGCTTGGCTGGCCCTGTCTCAGCCCTCAGCCCCACGGACTGCCTTAGTGGCCCACCAACTGCCTGCTGCAGGTGTTTGTTTATGGACCAAAGTGGGACATTCCCTGCCTTCTCTCAATGCCCCACTCCTGCATATTTCAGAAGCCTGGTCTGGGCTATATTTGTATATCCATTAGATTAAAAAAACTTCAGCCCTGTGAAAGAGTAACATTGAAGGTTGAAAATGAATGGAAAGTGCAAGATAACAGTGAGAGAGTGACTGAACTGGAGATGAGTAAGGTGTCTGACTTGCACAATTATTATGATTAAGAAAACGGAGTTTGTGACATCTAGGAAAGGGGAATTTGTATTTATTTTATTTAACTAGACAAGTCAGTTATGAACAAATTCTTATTTACAATGGCGGCCTACCAAAAGGCAAAGGACCTCCTGCGGGGACAGAGGCTGGGATAATGTTTTTTTTTAAAAATAACATATAAATATAGGACAAAACACACATCACGACAAGAGAGACAACACAACACTACATAAAGAGAGACCTAAGACAAAAACATAGCAAGGCAGCAACACATGACAACACAGCATGGTAGCAACACAACATGACAACAACATGGTAGCAACACAACATGGTACAAACATTATTGGGCACAGACAACAGCACAAAGGGCAAGAAGGTAGAGACAACAATACATCACACAAAGCAGCCACAACTATCAGTAAGAGTGTCCATGAGAGTAGAGGTTTGGATAGGGAGGACAAAGTGAGTAGGAAGTAAGAAGTCAAAGGTTAAAGCGGTGGAGGGTGAAAGCTGGCTGGAGATAACAGTGAAAGTGGGGAGGGGATCGCAGTTAGCGGGCAGGAGATAAGAGCTGAAGTGGACATGGGGTAACGGTCAAGCGGACAGGGGGTAAGAGCTGAAGTGGACATGGGGTAATGGTTAAGCAGACAGGGGGTAAGAGCTGAAGTGGACATGGGGTAACGGTTAAGCTGACAGGAGGTAAGAGCTGAAGTGGACATGGGGTAACGGTCAAGCAGACAGGGGGTAAGAGCTGAAGTGGACATGGGGTAACGGTTAAGCTGACAGGAGGTAAGAGCTGAAGTGGACATGGGGTAACGGTCAAGCGGACAGGGGGTAAGAGCTGAAGTGGACATGGGGTAACGGTCAAGCGGACAGGGGGTAAGAGCTGAAGTGGACATGGGGTAACGGTCAAGCGGACAGGGGGTAAGAGCTGAAGTGGACATGGGGTAACGGTCAAGCGGACAGGGGGTAAGAGCTGAAGTGGACATGGGGTAACGGTTAAGCAGACAGGGGGTAAGAGCTGAAGTGGACATGGGGTAACGGTCAAGCGGTAAGAGCTGAAGTGGACATGGGGTAACGGTCAAGCGGACAGGGGTAAGAGCTGAAGTGGACATGGGGTAACAGTCAAGAGGACAGGGGTAAGAGCTGAAGTGGACATGGGGAAACGGTTAAGCAGACAGGGGGTAAGAGCTGAAGTGGACATGGGGTAATGGTTAAGCAGACAGGGGGTTAGAGCTGAAGTGGACATGGGGTAATGGTTAAGCAGACAGGGGGTAAGAGCTGAAGTGGACATGGGGTAATGGTTAAGCAGACAGGGGGTAAGAGCTGAAGTGGACATGGGGTAATGGTTAAGCAGACAGGGGGTTAGAGCTGAAGTGGACATGGGGTAATGGTTAAGCAGACAGGGGGTTAGAGCTGAAGTGGACATGGGGTAATGGTTAAGCAGACAGGGGGTAAGAGCTGAAGTGGACATGGGGTAATGGTTAAGCAGACAGGGGGTAAGAGCTGAAGTGGACATGGGGTAATGGTCAAGCAGACAGGGGTAAGAGCTGAAGTGGACATGGGGTAACGGTTAAGCAGACAGGGGGTTAGAGCTGAAGTGGACATGGGGTAATGGTTAAGCAGACAGGGGGTTAGAGCTGAAGTGGACATGGGGTAATGGTCAAGCAGACTGGGGGTAAGAGCTGAAGTGGACATGGTGTAACGGTCAAGCAGACAGGGGTAAGAGCTGAAGTGGACATGGGGTAACGGTCAAGAAGACAGGGGTAAGAGCTGAAGTGGACATGGGGTAACGGTCAAGAAGACAGGGGTAAGAGCTGAAGTGGACATGGGTTAACGGTCAAGCAGACAGGGGTAGGAGCTGAAGTGGACATGGGGTAATGGTCAAGCAGACAGGGGTAAGAGCTGAAGTGGACATGGCGTAATGGTCAAGCAGACAGGTGGTAAGAGCTGAAGTGGACATGGGGTAACGGTCAAGCAGACAGGGGTAAGAGCTGAAGTGGACATGGGGTAACGGTCAAGCAGACAGGGGTAAGAGCTGAAGTGGACATGGGGTAATGGTCAAGCAGACTGGGGGTAAGAGCTGAAGTGGACATGGTGTAACGGTCAAGCAGACAGGGGGTAAGAGCTGAAGTGGACATGGGGTAACGGTCAAGAAGACAGGGGTAAGAGCTGAAGTGGACATGGGTTAACGGTCAAGCAGACAGGGGTAGGAGCTGAAGTGGACATGGGGTAACGGTCAAGCAGACAGGGGTAAGAGCTGAAGTGGACATGGGGTAATGGTCAAGCAGACGGGGTAAGAGCTGAAGTGGACATGGGGTAACGGTCAAGCGGACAGGGGGTAAGAGCTGAAGTGGACATGGGGTAATGGTCAAGCAGACAGAGGGTAAGAGCTGAAGTCGACATGGGGTAATGGTCAAGCGGACAGGGGTAAGAGCTGAAGTGGACATGGGGTAACGGTCAAGCGGACAGGGGGTAAGAGCTGAAGTGGACATGGGGTAACGGTCAAGCAGACAGGGGGTAAGAGCTGAAGTGGACATGGGGAAACGGTTAAGCAGACAGGGGGTAAGAGCTGAAGTGGACATGGGGTAACGGTTAAGCAGACAGGGGGTAAGAGCTGAAGTGGACATGGGGTAACGGTCAAGCGGTAAGAGCTGAAGTGGACATGGGGTAACGGTTAAGCAGACAGGGGGTAAGAGCTGAAGTGGACATGGGGTAATGGTTAAGCAGACAGGGGGTAAGAGCTGAAGTGGACATGGGGTAATGGTCAAGCAGACTGGGGGTAAGAGCTGAAGTGGACATGGGGTAACGGTCAAGCGGTAAGAGCTGAAGTGGACATGGTTTAATGGTCAAGCGGACAGGGGGTAAGAGCTGAAGTGGACATGGGGTAACGGTTAAGCAGACAGGGGGTAAGAGCTGAAGTGGACATGGTTTAACGGTCAAGCGGACAGGGGGTAAGGTTTGAAGCGGGCAGGGGGTAACGGTCATGTGGTGGCACCGGAGGTGTCCTGGGCTCTGGGATAATGAGGGCTGTCGCTAAAGGCTTAGTGTTCACGCCTGACTTACCTCAACCCTGACTAGAACACAGAGAGGAGAGAGAGGGAGGAGATAGGTGGAGAGGACAGGGTGGGAGAGAGGAAAGTGATTATAACCAGTTGAAGCTAGGGGGGCGCTATTTCATTATTGGATAAAAAAACGTGCCCGTTTTAAGCGCAATATTCTGTCACAAAAAGATGCTCAACTATGCTTATAATTGCCAGCTTTGGAAAGAAAACACTCTGACGTTTTCAATACTGCAAAGATATTATCTGTGGGTGCCCCAGAACTGATCTTACAGGCGAAACCAAGATGCAACTTCAAACAGGAAATGAGCAGGATTTTTGAGGCTCTGTTTTCCATTGTCTCCTTATATGGCTGTGAAAGCGCCACGAATTAGCCTGCCCTTTCTATCGTTTCTCCAAGTTGTCTGCAGCATTGTGACATATTTGTAGGCATATCATTGGAAGATTGGCCATAAGAGACTACATTTACCAGGGGTCCGCCCAGTGTCCTTTGTTGAAATTGTTGCTTAATCTCCAAGGTGCTCGCATTCATCCATGTGATTGAGACAGAGAGGAGACTTCCAGGAATGATATATCATGAAGAGATATGTGAAAAACACCTTGAGGATTGATTCTAAACAACGTTTACCATGTTTCAGTCGATATTAGGGAGTTAATGTGGAAGAAAGTTTGGCGTTTGGATGAATGAATTTTCGTTTTTTTTTGGTAGCCAAACATGACGCAGAAAACGGACCGATTTCTCCTGCACAACTAATCTTTCAGGAAAACTGAACATTTGCTATTTAACTGAGAGTCTCCTCATTGAAAACGCTAAATGCTAATGCTAAATGCTAAATGCTAATGCTAAACGCTAAATGCTAAATGCTAGTTTGCTATGGTTGAGAAGCATATTTTGAAAATCTGAGATGACAGTGTTGTTAACAAAAGGCTAAGCTTGAGAGCAAATAGATTCATTTCATTTCATTTGCGATTTTCATGAATAGTTAACGTTGCGTTATGGTAATGAGCTTGAGGCTGTATTCACGATCCCGGATCCGGGATGGCTCGACGCAAGAAGATAAGAAGGGGCTGCATTTAAGTGCCTTTTTGTGAGGAAGGGTAGAGTGGACAGGAGAGTAGAGGGAGGGACGGGAGGAGAGGGAGGGGGAAGGCCTTTGATCACCCAGAGATGAATTACCAGCTCGTATCCACGGCTCCTGGGCCCCAACTCCACAAAGCATTCTGGGAAAAGGTTCTGGTTGGATTAGAGTACAATACACAGACTCCAACCAAACCCCTACTCTCTATGTCCCTGGTACACACACACACATACACACATACACGCACCTTACTTAATGTCTTTGTTCCCTCACCCTGCCTTTTTTCATTAGAGTCAACAGTGAGGAATGTGGGCCCGTGACACACAGAGCCATACATACACACAGAGACACACACATAAAGAAGAGGTGATGCCAAACTCCATTCACGCCCACACAGAGAGAAGCAGAGCCACAGTGAGAGAGAGACATAGAGACAAAGGGAGAAAGGGACAGAGAGACACAGGGACAGAGAGACAGGGACAGAGAGAGACAGGGACAGAGAGACACAGGGACAGAGAGAAACAGAGACAGAGAGACACAGAGACAGTGAGACACAGTGACAGAGAGACACAGTGACAGAGAGAGAGAGCAACAGAGCCATGTTGTTAGCAGGATCTAGACAATGATGTGTGAATAGTTAAACTGCATGTTCATAACCTTTCTTTGTGAAAAATCCAAAATATTCAGGCAGCCAAACTATTCTCAGAGTCTGTAGGCCTGAAGAGTGACTCACTCAACCACAAGAACAAGCATTAACAGACATAATCAACTCAGCTAGCACATGAAGTTCTGAGAACTGAATGTTTCAAAGAGCTTGGTGTTAGCGTGTTTGTCCTATGGTTCTGGAAATGGTGCAGGATACCCAGTTAGCACATAACGTTCTGAGAACCATATGTTTCTGAGGTGGTAATTTCAGTACTTCAGCATCAGCACGTTTTCTACAGGTTTCCTCGTGGTTCTATTTAAAGTCAAGTTCTCTGAATGTTTAGAGAATGTTAAGAAACAATGTTCTTCTGTGGAAATGTAATTATTCAGCATAACGTTTCATGCAGGTTTCCTCATTGTTCTATTTAAAGTCATGTTCTCAGAACATTCAGAAAAATGAGAAACACAAGAAAACATTCATGTTCAACGAACGTTCTAGGAATGCTATTTAAAAACATGTACATTGCGTTCTCAGCCTCAACTCTCTATCTTCTATCTTGTTAAGTGTGTTCAGGTGTGTTGGCCACACCCTAATTGGCCAAACCCGATCTTAATGAGTGCTTGTTTCCTTCGAAATGGGGTCTGTTTGAATAGACTAAAATGAACAGCTTTGTATGAATTAAAAAAACACATGGCATGCTAGCTCCATCCTTGTGCCGCAGTGGACTAATTCCATGGAGAGAGCAGAAGATCATAGGTTTGAATCTCAATCTTACTGATGCTGTGCCACAATAAAAAAGTGTTTGCATGATTAATGTCTAAGGAACAAAGCAGTGTAAATAAACGTCTTATTGAAACATGTTCTCAGAACAATATTTATTTACCTTCAAATAACCTAGAATTTCTGATCTCAGAACGTTATTAAAAACATCCCAGGAAAACTTTCGGGGAAAAATAATAAAACATTCTTATAACCTCCCAGAACAGGTGACATTTTCATTTCCATTCTCAGAACATTCAGGTAACTTGTGGCTTCATTCCCAGAACCAATGGAAAACCAACTTCAAGGAACCAAATGTGCTAGCTGGGAATAGATCTGAATAGTGGGAAAGGGTGTAATTCAAAATATGTTTAATCTTTCTTTGTTGAGAGTCAATAGTTTAGGTGCTGTAGCTGGCTGCAGAACTCCCCATGCATGCCTGCGTTTACAGTGACTGAGGACCAAGGAAAAATGTCTGGAAGAATTTCAATGGGTCCGAATATTTACATTTCTGAACCAATGGCTTAGATGCTGCAGTTGTCTGCAACATTCCCATAGAGTCCACACTGACTGAAGAGGAAGGACAGGTCCTGAAGCATTCAAACAATAGGTCCAACTGTAGGAATGCTCATTTATAATCTCTCTCAGAGACTAAACAACTAGAACATTGGATATGCATGGTACATTTATAATATTAATTTTGGAAGGAAAAAAATATATGTTTTAGATCCCTAATGCAGGGGAGTTAGTGTGAGTGTTGGCCGGTGGTGTTTTTCTCCCTCCCTCCCTCCCCCTCCTTCCCAGCCGCCTCTCGCAGAGGAAGGAAATGTGAGCGTGAAATAAGGCCGGCTTTGATCTTCCCTAATCCTCAGAGGAGAGGCCTACCTCAGCTCCCTTGGAGAAACGGGTGGACCAAACATTAGACTTCTGGAAAGATGTGTGTGTGTGTGTGTGTGTGTGTGTGTGTGTGTGTGTGTGTGTGTGTGTGTGTGTGTGTGTGTGTGTGTGTGTGTGTGTGTGTGGTGGGCTGTAGGAATATGCTCCAATCTACTCCAACATTTTCATGGGGCTACAAACTGCCACTGCAGTACAATAATAATCAGGCTGGATTTAGGATTGTGGAGGGGATAGATGGTATAAAGAGGTGCATCAAACCCATCCACCAGAAGGTTTCATTGGGCCATAAACTGCCTGCCAGGGCATTTTAAAGACCACCACCAGTCAGCATATCACATAAATGTCAGCCGGTGGCAGAGGAAGCTGGCCTCTCTCTTTGTTTCCATGCTGATCATTTAATTGAGAAAGTCTCATTAAATAGTGCTGCCAGTGGCAGCTTGTGCACAGATACATGCTGAGGCTGAACTTTCACCAGAAGAACAATTAACATGACTGGGCGCTCATTTAATCAGAAGGGTATTTTATCATATCTTTATGAGAACCCATACATCATGGTTACAATCAGAGCCTGTTTGCTTCAATGTCCTTGCTTTGGTACTGAGGTGGGCACAGAGGAAATGCAGCGCTCTAATTGGCTGTGATCTATGAACCAAAACACATATAATCAAATAACTAGGGCCCTGAGTGTTTTCTGACCATGTGACATCACCAGTCAAGCCCTGCATGGGGGGGTCCTGTGGTCCGGAAAATATTCTGGCCCTACGGATAACCATTACAACAGAGACAGGAGACAGGAAGGAGGAGAGAAGGGTTTGTTACTTCTTTTTTGGTGCACTTAACTTCTTTGCAACAGCGCTCTGAATACAGCAAGGCCTTAATTGAAGCGTAATGTGAATAAATAGAAATATGTCTCCAGTATTTCTCAGGGATGAACTGGTCATCTTTTCCTCTCCTCCTCAGTGGGCCAGATGAGATGAGCGGAGTGCGTCTGCATGCATATCTCCACCATCTGTTTGCCTGCTACGCTATCAGCCAACCAGGACCCTGTTTAGATAGAGAGCAGCCCAGCACCAGGCTCATTAGAAACATTGTTAGAGAGTGAACTTCGCAAGAGGTTCCTGCTGTTGAAAGGGTGTGGGTGTGACTATGCCACCCACAGGCAAGGCTCGAAGAAGGACTGAAGAAATTGCAGAGCCCTGGGACACACACATTCACTCAGTCAGTCAAACTCATTCCCCAGGCATCCAGCACTCTGAGGGGTGTCACAAAATAGAAACAGATTCATTCCGTCACCCATAGACAAACCCTTATGGGCCTCTCTCTAGAAGAGACATATCAAACAGAAAGCAGAAATGATTATGTGGTATGTCACCTTATAGTAAAGAGTGGAAAAACATTTGGCCCTTCTGACATCACATGTATGATCTATGTTTGTATTGAGAATACAGCCTTGAAGAGCAAAACCTCCTATTTCCCAACTAGCCTTGGGAAAGTTCTTATCATCCAGCACTGATGGCACATACAGCCTCCCCCTTAAAGCTTCCTTACTCATAGTGTCCCCATTCTTTACTTTCACTCCCCACACTGGCAAACCACCACCCTTTCAAAGTTTATTTTGCTGTCATCTCCCTGTCTCTCGCTCCATCTCCTCCTCCCTCTCTCACTCTTCCCAGAATGAGTCATTCTGTGTCTAGACTGTTACCTCTGCCATTCCTCCAGCTCCTCACACCCTGCCTTCACACTGTCTGTCCCTCTCTCACTCACACCTAATACTTGTTTATTTCTGTTCCCTCTCTCTTTCTAACACTTTCTCAGTTCCAGTGCAAAAATACAGTCTCTACATACAGGCCTGCATGTACAGTGCCCTCTTTAATTATTGGGACAGTGAAACATTTTTTTTTATTTTGGCTCTATACTCCAAACAAATTGAAATCAAATCAAACAATGACTATGAGGTTAAAGTGCAGACTGCCGGCCTTAATTTGAGGGTATTTTCATCCATGTCAGGTGAACCGTTTCTAAATTACAGCACTTTATGTACATAGTCCACCCATTTTAGGGAACAAAAAGTATTGGGACAAATTCACTTACATGTGTATTAAAGTAGGAAACGCAATGATTACATCAAGCTTGTGAATCTACAAACTTGTTGGATGCATTTGCTGCTTGTTTTGTTTGTGTTTCAGGGCAGTTTTTTTAGATGTAACTCGACCGGATAAATAGCTGTCTTCTGGACTATGTGGGGCTCCGGTCAAAACTAGTGCACTATATGAGACTGGGTATTGCTCTATATCAGGAATAATGTGTAGGGAGCACACACAACCATGGCCAGACTATGTATACAGTATATTTCCTGCCTGCATGCAGCTGTGCTTACCAGGGTGGATGGATTCATCAAGCCAGATGCAGATTGCTCAGCTCAGTGGGTGAATGCTTATCCATCAGTGGTTTGTTTACCAGAGTCTCTTCCTCAGTCATCCCAGCATCACTGTTGCTGCTCCTAGCAGAGAATCAGCAGTGGTTATCATCAGGACATCTACAGACATATACATGTAAACGTTTTATCATCATCACCCAAATCCAATTAGGATCCACTTTTTTATCCGCCCGGCATCTTGATTAACCGGTTGCCATGGGAAGAGTGAAAGAGAGAAAGAGAGAGCAGAGTACCAGGATGATGTACAGTAGGAGTGAGTGGGTGGAGAGGCTCAAGGACCGAAAATAATAATATATGACGGATAACAACAACAGGACAAGATCAACCCAAGGTGAGACAAGGGTGAGACAATGTTGGACACATGCTATTTCATTGCTCAGCATTTAGTTGACACTCATTATGCGTAAAATGACTGTGACAATTTACATTTTCAAGAAAGCTTGATATTATACAGCTTGAAGTTTTATATTCCTGTATTTCAATCGGAAAGCCAATTGGAGCCACTCAATAGGGAAAGAAAATTACTGCATAATTTCAACTCTGTGAGACAGCATTTAAGTCTTAACAGGGTCATTATATCTTAGAAGTCACTTTAAAACCACTCCATTTCTGCTCACTTAGCAGATGCTCTTTACCAGTGTGACTGAGTATAATTCCATCCCAGTCATCCTGAATCTCAAGTAAGAGCAGAATGGTTTAAGTGACTGAAGAACCCTCCTCCCCAAGTTTGTTTTATTCACTGCTTTAGCACACTCTGCCAACCCAGATGTCCTAGCCATGTCTGAATCCTGGCTTAGGGGGACCACCAAAAACCCACAAACTTCCATCCCTAACTATAACATTTTCCGACAAGATAGAACTGCCAAAGGGTGCGGAGTGGAAATCTACTGTATAGATAGCCTGCAGAATTCTGTCATACTATCCAGGTCTGTGCCCAAAGAATTCGAGTTTCTACTTCTAAAAATACACCTTTCCAGATACAAGTATCTCACCATTGCCACTTGCTATAGACCACCCTCTGCCTCCAGCTGTGCCCTGAACACCATATTGATATTGATTGCCCCCCATCTATCTTCAGAGCTCGTGCTGCTAGGTGACCTAAACTGGGACAGGCTTAACACCCCGGCCAATCTACAATCTAAGCATGATGCCCTCTATCTCACACAAATTATCAATTAACCTACCAGGTACAACCCCAAATCCGTAAACACGGGCACCCTCATAGATATCATCCTAACCAGCTTGCCCTCCAAATACATCTCTGCTCTCTTCAACCAAGATCTCAGATATCACTGCCTCATTGCCTGCACCGTAATGGGTCGGCGGTCAAACGACCACTCCTCATCACTGTCAAAAGTAGACCTTTCTAATCGACCCGGGTATCCTGGAAATTTGGAAGAAATCCTGGAAGGATATTGACCTCATCCGGTCAGTAGACGATGCCTAGCTTTTTCAAACAGAAATTTGCATCCTGTAGCACAAACTCAAAAAGGTTCTGGGACACTGTAAAGTCCATGGAGAATAAGAGCACCTCCTCCCAGTTGCCCACTGCACTGAGGCTAGAAAACATTGTCATCACCGATAAATGCACTATAAATGACAATTTCTAGAAGCATTTTTCTACAGCGGGCCATGCTTTCCACCTGGCTACCACTACCCCGGTCAACTGCCCTGTACCCCCCATAGCAACTTGCCCAAGCCTCCCCATTTCTCCTTTTCCCAAATCCATATAGCTGATGTTCTGAAAGAGCTGCAAAATCTGGACCTCTACAAATCAGCCATGCTAGACAATCTGGACCCTTTCTTTCTAAAGTTATCTGCCAAAATTGTTGCAACCCCTATTACTAGCTTGTTCAACCTCTCTTCCGTGTCGTCTGAGATTCCCAAAGATTGGAAAGCCGCTGCGGTCATCCCCCTCTTCAAAGGGGGGGCACTCTTGACCCAAACTGCTACAGACCTATATATATATCCTACCCTGCCTTTCTAAGGTCTTCGAAAGCCAAGTCAACAAACAGATTACCGACCATTTTGAATCCCAACGCACCTGGTTTCAGAGCTGGTCATGGGTACACCTCAGCCACGCCCAAGGTCCTAAACGATATCTTAACCGCTATGGATAAGAAACAATACTGTACAGCCATATTCATTGACCTGGCCAAGGCTTTCGACTCTGTCAATCACCACATCGGCAGACTCGATACACTTGGTTTCTCAAATGACTGCCTCGTCTGGTTTAACAACTTTTGCTCTGATAGAGCTCAGTGTGTCAAATCGGAGGGACTGTTGTCCGGACCTGGCAGTCTCTATGGGGATGCCACAGGGTTCAATTCTCAGGCCGACTCTCTTCTCTGTATACATCAATGATGTTGCTCTTGCTGCTGGTGATTC
Organism: Oncorhynchus keta; assembly: GCF_023373465.1. NCBI lineage: Eukaryota > Metazoa > Chordata > Actinopteri > Salmoniformes > Salmonidae > Oncorhynchus > Oncorhynchus keta. Next base: position 33,645,845 of record NC_068437.1, read on the forward strand.
CCTGATTCAGCTATATATGCCATTTAGCAGATGCTTTTATCCAAAGCGACTTACAGTCATGTGTGCATACATTCTACGTATGGGTGGTCCCGGGAATCGAACCCACTACCCTGGCGTTACAAGCGCCATGCTCTACCAACTGAGCTACAGAAGGACCAGACTGTTTACAGACAGATTATTTCACTTATAATTCACTGTATCTCAATTCCAGTGGGTCAGAAGTGTACATACATTAAGTTGACTGTGCCTTTAAAGAGCTTGGAAAATTCCAGAAAATTATGTCATGGCTTTAGAAGCTTTTGAAAGGCTAATTGACATCACTTGAGTCAATTGGAGGTGTACCCGTGGATGTATTTCAAGGCCTACCTTAAAACGCAGTGCCTCTTTGCTTGACATCATGGGAAAATCAAAAGAAATCAGCCAAGACCTCAGAAAAAAATTGTAGACCTACAAAAATCTTGTTCCGCCTTGGCAGCAATTTCAAAACACCTGAAAGTACCACATTCATCTGTACAAACAATAGTATGCAAGTACAAACACCATGGGACTATGCAGGCGGTCTACCGCTCAGGAAGGAGACACATTCTGTCCCCTAGAGAACATACTTTGGTCCAAATCAATCCCACAACAGCAAAGGACCTTGTGAAGATGCTGGAGGAAACAAGTACAAAAGTATCTATATCCACAGTAAAATGGACATAACCTGAAAGGTCGCTCAGCAAGGAAGAAGCGACTGCTCCAAAACCACCATAAAAAAGCCAGACTATGGTTTGCAACTGCACATGGAGACAAAGATCATACTTTTTGGAGAAATGTCCTCTGGTCTGATGAAACAAAAATAGAACTGTTTGGCCATAATGACCATTGTTATGTTTGGAGAAAAAAGGGGGACGGCTTGCAAGCCGAAGAACACTGTCCCAACCGTGAAGCACGGGGGTGGCAGCATCATGTTGTGGGGGTGCTTTGCATTCAGGAGGGACTGGTGCACACCACAAAATAGATGACATCATGAGGTAGGAAAATTACTTGGATATATTCAGGAAGTTAAAGTTTGTTTGCAAATAGGTCTTCCAAATGAACAATGACCCCAAGGACACATCCAAAGTTGTGGAAAAATGGTTTAAGGACAACGAAGTCAAGGTGTTGCAGTGGCCATCACAAAGCCCTGTCCTCAATCCTATAGAACATTTGTGGGCAGAACTGAAAAAGAGTGTGCGAGCAAGGAGGCCTACAAACCTGACTCCGTTACACCAGCTTTGTCAGGAGGAATGGGCCTCTTCCATTTAACAACAATACCGAACTGTTTCAATACGCAGAAGCAATATACCTAATCTTACCTGTTTCAATACGCAGAGGCAATATACCTAATCTTACCTGTTTCAATACGCAGAGGCAATATACCTAATCTTACCTGTTTCAATACGCAGAGGCAATATACCTGATCTTACCTGTTTCAATACGCAGAGGCAATATACCTGATCTTACCTGTTTCAATACGCTGAGGCAATATACCTGATCTTACCTGTTTCAATACGTTGAGGCAATATACCTAATCTTACCTGTTTCAATACGCAGAGGCAATATACCTAATCTTACCTGTTTCAATACGCAGAGGCAATATACCTAATCTTACCTGTTTCAATACGCAGAGGCAATATACCTAATCTTACCTGTTTCAATACGCAGAGGCAATATACCTAATCTTACCTGTTTCAATACGCAGAGGCAATATACCTGATCTTACCTGTTTCAATACGCTGAGGCAATATACCTGATCTTACCTGTTTCAATACGCAGAGGCAATATACCTGATCTTACCTGTTTCAATACGCAGAGACAATATACCTGATCTTTCCTGTGCACATAGTGATCTCTTGCTTTTAGGTAGGTTATACATAATATTTCTCTCACATACAAATTCATCCTTAATCAAACAAAAGCTTCTCAATTTGGGTTTATGATTAATCTCCTCCCTCCATTTCTTTCATATTGTATCAACAGTTAAAAAAATATATATCTATATCTCCCTTAATTTGGTTTTCATACAGATGTTCACAGTCAGAATGTTGAAAAGGTCAGACATTTCAGTTGCCCAGGCTCCCCCTATAGATAGATCCCATTGAAAAATCTTTCTAGCTATTCTGGTAGTTGGCATATCCAATAATCTATTCCAGTCTCACCATACACACCTTCCATCTCACGTCACTGGATTCCCAGCCCATGTCCCCAGTTATTGCAAATATAGGTGCAAACTTGTGGACACCTTAAAAGTAATGTACTGCTCTGTTATGGACATGTTCCTTTTTTAGGTACCTCTTAGCACCCCACACTCCTGCTGAATAGTCCAGGACAGGGCACACGCATGTCTGATACAGTTTGGAATATGTTGCATAACCAATATCTTTGAGTGTTTTTGTTTTTCCTTTAACTCCCCCAAGAGCTCTACTTGATGAGTCGGCCAGGTCAGATGTTGCGTATAGAAGGGTAATATGTTCATCAATAAAAATACCAAATATTTATAAATGCTAGTAAACTCAAGAATGTCTTCACCAAAACAAAACTGAAAAACAGTTTCTGTTTTTTTGTCTGGTTAATAATGATGAGTCTCCATCTTTTACACCAATTTACTGCACATAATAACATGGTCTGCAGGTCCTGTTCAGTTTCTGCCATCTAAATAATATCAGCAGCATATAAAAGGATACTTAGCATATCATCATATCTTACTCCAATATTTAACTGTTTAATAATAATTTATAAAATAATTTATAAACAAAGCAAACAAAGTCGGTGATAAGGATAAGGGTTTTTACACCCGAGGGTGTGGGAAACCAATCTGTACGATATTAATTCAAACGCACACAAGCAATTGGTGCTTTGTAAAGAGACTGGATTGCGTGATAAAATTTCCCACCAACCCCTGTTTTTAACAAACTACAGGCTAGAAGATCCCTATTTACAAAATGAAAGCTTTCTGGAAATCAATGAAAGATGCAAAGTAGTCTACTGTTCGTGTAATCTATTACTGATTACTGTACAGACCGAGAACGTATGATCTATACAGGCTCTGGATTTACCAAAACCAGAATGTTCTTCCACCAGAATGTAATCAGCCTGTTAAGGATGGATGAATATCATTTATAAAACGTAAACCTCTATAGGTCAGTGGCACTTTTGTGTAATTTCTTTTGAAGATTTGGGAATGGGATTAACAATAGACTTATAGCAAGTGGATGGCAGTACACTGTACTCAAAACAAATTTGGAGCAAATCATACAGAATGAGAATGTATTTAGGGTATTTTAAAACCTCATTGGGCAGTTCATCAATGCCAAACGCTTTCCCATGTTTTGCAGTGTCAATCACCTTCTCAACTTCTGCCACAGACAGCTCCTCATTTAAATACAGGTTACATATATAAGAGGGTTGTATTTTCCATGTGCCACATTTTCGTTACCTGAGAATAAACTAGCAAACCCCTTCTCCCACTCCTTAAGTACCTGTGTAATATCAGTGTTCAGCCCCCCCTGCTCTTCCCTGACTTCCATTGCAATTTTCTTATGTTGTTTTGGTCCTAACTTGTTTATCTGGCTCCAAAACTGTTGAGTACTTCTTGTCTGCATCTCCTCAAGGTGTTTTAACTGCCCTCTCTGATATCTCAGTTTAAATAGACGCAGTCCTTTCTCAAACACATGCTGTTTTTTCTTAAGTTAATTCCAAAACACTGTTCTCTTATATTCTTATCTTTACACTGTAAAAACAAGTACTCAGCCTTGTGCATTACTGACCATAGATCCCTTAACTCATCATTCCAATAAGGCTCGTTCAGCTTGTAAACGTTCCTGGACTAGAGGTGTATTCTTTATTCACATGTTTCCCCATTTCAGAATATATAATATAAAAAAAATGTCATATCACAAATGTTGTTTCTTGGCATCTTTCCAGTTTCAATGAGTTCCACCAGAGCTCTACATGCCATTTCAGAACATAAAAAGTCATTTGGCACATTTCTTTTCTTACATTTATGCCTATGCAGGATATGTATATTTTGCCCCGTGTGATGCACAGTAATACCTGGTTGAGAAAGTTTGTGGCCAACAGAAAAGATCATAAATAAAAGAGAATGATCAGGGAGTCTACTTTTTTCCCCAATTAAGTCAAAACATCCATGCTCTTCAACCATCTGTGTAGGAGATAACACCTTCAATTCCAAACACCTGTCCACCTGCTTTTCATTTGTCAGATATGGATGTAAAGTTATTGCTTAAGGGGCATATCCTTCCATTAATGAGTCCTGAAGGAATTCAAACAGGGTTTCCCCATGATGATTAACAAAGTCATCCAAAGCAACACGTGATGGAATATCATCAAAATCATTTATATAGTCATCTAACCTCCCAATTCCACTGTTAAGATCCCGCATATGTAAATAGCATCTGCTTCTGTATATAGGTATACTTGACTTAACGAATGACAATAGGAGGATGCATCTCTTCCCCATGTGGACTGTTCAGGTGGCAAATAGTATGAAAACCCAACAAAACAATATTCTGACTCCCTATGTTCAAAGCGCAAACCTAATATGACTTTATCGATAATTTCAATTTTATATGCTTTCATCATATCAGACTTAACACATATTCCCACTTCTGCAGAGCCCCTGGGGGCTTTCACATGAGTGTTCCTGTGTAACGGTTTTCTTGTGTCGAAGGAGAGGAGGACCAAAATGCAGCGTTGTTGAAATTCATGTTTGTTTTTAATAAGAAAACTATACATGAATAAACTACAAAAACAACAAACGTGTAAACCCGAAACAGTCCCGTGTGGAACAAACACTGAGACAGGAACAATCACCCACAAAACCCAACACCAAACAGGCTACCTAAATATGGTTCCCAATCAGAGACAACGACTAACACCTGCCTCTGATTGAGAACCATATCAGGCCAAACACAGAAACAGACAAACTAGACACACAACATAGAATGCCCACTCAGATCACACCCTGACCAAACAAAACATAGAAACATACAAAGCAAACTATTTTCAGGGTGTGACATCCTGTTGGGTCCACACCATACATACCCTTCAATATCAATAGTTTCTTGCCGACACAAATGCATTTCATTTATTGAGATAATGTCTGGGTTTAAGGATTTTAGGATTATTATTCGTAATTTATTGATCAATTGAAATGGAATGTTGTAGGGGATGGGAAGCCCCTCAGTATATCTAGTAGGTCTGTCCACCCCATGTCCTTGTCTGCGTTGTCCTTCTGGTTGATCTCGTTTCATGACCCGTCCACTTCCCGTGACAAAATAGTAATTTCCTCCTGGTATTTCCCTCAGCAGCGTCTTGAAATTCAGTTCTATAAGGCGATCAGTGTGGGACTTGGCTGATCGAAGGAAGACTCGCAGCTTTTGCTTTGTCTGTAACAGAGCCACTTTCTCCTCCACGGACACTTCACCTTCACAACCCTTGGACCTTAACCTCTCGCCCTCATCCTCTCAACTGCAATCACCTCTGTTTCGCAGCCTAGGCCTACCGATATCAACTGGTTCACTTTGGAGATTAGGTTTAGGTCCTCGTTTTCATCAGCTATGATAGACACGTCTGGGTTGAACTTTGTTGTTTTGGCAGCGCCTATTCTCCCAGATTCTAGGAATTCTACACGGGACTCCAGACAAGAGCTGCCTGTTATTATTCTCCAGTTGAGAGCAAAGCTGTATGATCATCCCGAATGGCTTTCTCCAAAGATGCACATATGCTGTCAACTTTACTATTCATTCCTTTTTCAATACTCAGCTCCATTTCGTCCATATTTTTTCAATTTTTGTATCTAGACTCCTTATCTGCGTCATGAGATTAGCCATGCTATTGGCACTTTCTTACTTTGATAAATTTCACCACTGCGTACATTTCTATCAGAATCCATATGTTTCAGCGGTTAAGTGTTTCTGTTATTGCTGTTTAAGGTAACGTTAGATAGCGAGCTAAATGTAACCTTATTGCTAGGCTAGCCAGATTACTCACCAAACAATCCCCAACAAGATATTGACTGTCAGGACTCATTCAGACTTCAGCTGCCTCCATTTACGATCCGATCTCTATGTTTAAAACTTGGAAAATGTTAAAATGAAAAAAGTTGGACATAGTTTGGTCCCATAAAGAAAGAACAGAATGTAAAGTAAGAACAGAATGGTAAAGTATGGTAAAGTAAGAACAGAATGGTTTGAATGACAGTTATAAGCGTAGAAGGAGGCTCATACCTAAATCATCAGAAACAACAGTGTCCAAGGCTCTGGCCTGTGTGTGAGCGGTAGCAAACTGGCATACCTTGAGCTGACACTCCTAACAAGGTATCTTAGTCCTTTAATTGTCCCTGAAAAGGAAGAAAGAACAATCTTTCCATGTCATCAAACAGAAAGCAGATGTGATGTGACAGAGGAGGGCAGGGCCTGGGGGCAGGACAGAGGCCATGTTGCATAACCTGAGCTGCCACGCTGCCCCCACACTACTAGACAGAGCAATTAGACCTGCTGACTCAAACACTGTCCTGTGTCGCCACCACAATTAACAAGCTCTGGAGGAGCCTGGACAACAACAGAGTGACAGACCGCATACACAGAGTGAGGGAAGAGAGGAAGGAGGGAGAATGGAGAGAACACGTGCAGGAGGGTGGACATGCTGGGTTGCCAGGTTGTAGTGAACAGCTGGTGTAGGCGGGTGGAAAAATCCTCACAACAACCAGCGCTGTTCTCTTTCTGAGAAAAATTAAAAAAAAGAAACATGTTTTAAATTCTGATGCTCAACTTTCTTCCTTGACACAAACATGATGAAACTGTTTTTGGGGTGAGCCTTTTCATGTACCACTTTGATGATGCAATCCAGAGTTCTATTGTTTTGCTGTTACCTGTACCTGTGGGATAACAGATAGAGAGAGAGAGTTTGAAGAGAGAGAGTTTGGAGGGAGAGAGTTTGGAGGGGAGAGACAGAGCGAAATAGAGAGAATGTGCTACAGCTCTCAGAATGAACACCAGCAGGATGGGTATCTGCCGCAGGATCACATTTTATTCACACACACGTACCGTTTTCACTGACTGAGAAGGAATCAAGCATCTCTACACACACATACACACTCCCAGTGACAGACAGATTGAATGGGTTAACATACCTGGCAGCAGACAGGCAGAGACAGACAAGTTCTAGAGACACAAACTGATCCAGAGCCAGGGAGACCCAGACAGACCTACAGACAGATAGGTGGACTAGAGGTCATGTTGGCAGACCTGAGGACAAAGGAGTGATGAAGACAGTGGGAGATGGATTTCTGGGCCCTCTCATTTCCACAGTCATTGTACATCAGTGTGTGTTGCCTAACACCTGTCTGTGTCACACCTGACAGATGCCACCTGTCACTCAGTCTGGGATGGGCCAAAATCTCGGACACAGCTGTCCATCTTATTGTCTCACACACACACACACACACACACACACACACACACACACACACACACACACACACACACACACACACACACACACACACACACACACACACACACACACACACACACACGAGCCTTGGACACTGTTGTTTCTGATGATTTAGGTATGAGCCTCCTCCTGCAATGGAGTACAGGCAGTTTCACTATTCATCCCGTCATCTTCAGATGATGATGTTGATGAGCCAAACCCAGTACCAAAAACCACCCTCTGATTCAGAGCTCAGACCACAAATAGGCATTTTAGTCCTCTGTGTTTTTAACTAGCCCAGGCAGGCACAGAACTAATCAATCTATTAAAGCTGTCCACTTCCAGGTTTTCACTTTGAAAACCACAGCATTAAGGAACATTTCCTTTTAAATCTGCTCAATTAATACTAGGGCTGTCGGAGTGAAGGTGTTAATAACGTTTTAATGAGTTAAATTTTTAATTCCACACATGTTTTAGACACCATTCATTACATATTAATGTATTTACTGCAGGGACCCTTTTTAAGCACATACAGTGTCTTGAAAAAGTATTCAGACCCCTGGACTTTTTCCACATTTTGTTACATCACAGCCTTATTCTACAATTGATTAAATAGCTTTTCCCCCATCATCAATCTACACACATTACCCAATAATGATAAAGCAAAAACAGTTTTTGTAAAAAAAATGGAAATATCACATGTACATAAGTATTCAGACCCTCTACTTATTACTTTGTTGAAGCGCCTTTGGATCTCTCTGTGCTTTTCTCCGTCCATCTTTCCTGCCTCGATCCTGACTAGTCTCCCAGTCCTTGCCGCTAAAAAACATCCCCACAGTATGATGCTGCCACCACCATGCTTCACCGTAGGGATGGTGCCAGGTTTCCTCCGGATGTAACGCTTGGCATTCAGGCCAAGGAGTTCAGTCTTGGTTTCATCAGACCAGAAAATCTTTAGGTGCCTTTTAGCAAACTCCAAGCGGGCTGTCATGTGCCTTTTACTGAGGAGTGGCTTCCATCTGGCCATTCTACCATAAAGGCCTGATTGGTGGAGTCCTGTAGGGATGGCTGTCTTTCTGGATGGTTCTCCAATCTCCACAGAGGAACTTTAGAACTCTGTCGGAGTGACAATCGGCTTTTTGGTCACCTCCCTGACCAAGCGCAACACACAACACAGTGTGCACTTGATGGCAGCTGTTATGCAGCTATGGAGTGAAATGTTGGCCATTCAGGTCTCATATGTTGCTTCATTACAATATTTTATCATAATACATTAAATTTGTGTTCAGTTTATGTTGAAAATGTTGAAAATGCTGAAAATGTGGAGAAATCTATGCTAAGTCAATGGGACAAACAGGCTAATTTGGAAGCTAGCTAGCCAGCCATGTAGATTTGACATTGCACATTTAATTTTAGATAATTTTTTTGTATGTTTAACTAGCTGACTAGCTAGATGAATCCCATTTACACTCCCTCGTTTAGAATTGTGAAGTAAAACGTTTGCTAAATCTAGTTATCCTTATGTCTGCAATGCTATTGACTTAACAGGGCAGGGGCAACACCTCTTTGTTGCATCTCGTTTGTTAGCTGATCAATTCCAGTACAGATGTGTCAGTCAACAGGCAACAACGCTATAGGAGATAAGTAAATAAATGGGGAAATGTAGTTTAAAGTTGATGTTCCTCATTACTGCTCATTGCTCCAGGGTCTCATACCCCACTCTGTTGGCAGCAACATTGCTCTGCAATATTTCACAAAAAAATTGCAAGTGTATCATCAGTTTTATGATTTGAATTACAACAGGACATCCATTCCATTTAGCTACTTTTTTTTATTGTAGTAGCTTGTGTCTAGTTCGTCATGTTGAAGAACATGGATAAGTAGCCTAGGCTAGATCTAATCGGAAATTGGGATAACACAAATTTAGAATGCCTGAAGTTTTAAAACTTCTTCAGGATAGGGTCTATTTTTCTCCATTTCCCCCTGACCGACGTGTCCAAAGTAAACTGCCTGTTGCTCAGGCCCTGATGCCAGGATATGCATATAATTCGTACCATTGTAAAGAAAACACTCTGAAGTTTGTAGAAATGTTAAAACATTGTAGGAGACTATAATACAATAGATATGGTAGGAGAAAATCCAAAGAAAAACTAACCGGAAATGTTTTCTTTTTTTGAGAGCCCATGCTCTTCCAATGGAACGTATAGGTAAAAAATGTAATCTAGCTCCCAGTATGCAATTCCTATTGGCTTCCACTGGATGTCAGTAGTCTTTGTTCAAGGTTTCAGGCTTGTTTCTTCCCAAAAACGAGGAAGAATAATGAGTTTTGATACAGGGACACAGACTTAGAAATCAGTGTATGCGCACACGATAAAGAGGAACGCACCTGTTAATATCGTTTTCCTATTGAACATACTTCTTTCCGTATTAAATATTATAGTTTAATTACATTTTAGGGCATCTGAGGATTTAATAGAAACTTATTTTGACTTGTTTTAACAAGGTTTAGAGGTAGCTTTTTGGAATCATTTGTCTGCATGTTGAATGAGTGGATTACTCAAATCGATGGCGCCAACTAGATAGACTTTTAAGGATATAAAAAAAGTATTTTGATGTAGGGTGCTGTCCTCAAACAATCGCATGGCATGCTTTCGCTGTAAAGCCTACTGTAAATCAGACAGTGCAGTTAGATTAATGGCTGTATTATAGTGACTTTTGTGTTTGTTATGATAAATGATATTATGAACATTCTGATACAGAATGTTTTGTGTTTTTCTCCCTTACAATAAAAGCATTGTCACGTTCTGACCATCGTTCTTGTGTGTTTTCCTTGTTTTAGTGTTGGTCAGGACGTGAGCTAGGTGGTCAGGACGTGAGCTAGGTGGGCATTCTATGTTGTGTGTCTGGTTTGTCTATTTTTATGTTTGGCCTGATATGGTTCTCAATCAGAGGCAGGTGTTAGTCATTGTCTCTGATTGGGAACCATATTTAGGTAGCCTGTTTTGTCTTGGGTTTTGTGGGCGGTTGTCTCCTGTGTCAGTGTTTGTACCACACGGGACTGTTTCGGGTTTTCATGTTTCTTGTTTTGTGTTCTATTTCATGTATAGTTTCGTTATAAAAAGAACCATGAATTATAACAGGCCGACAGAGATGGCCGCCTCGCTTCGCGTTCCTAGGAAACTATGCAGTTTTTTGTTTTTTTACGTGTTATTTTTTACATTAGTACCCCAGGTCATCTTAGGTTTCATTACATACAGTCGAGAAGAACTACTGAATATAAGATCAGGGTCAACTCACCATCAGTACGACCAAGAATATGTTTTTCGCGACGCGGATCCTGTGTTCTGCCTTACAAACAGGACAACGGAATGGATCCCATGCAGCGACCCCCCCCAAAAAAACGACTCCGGAAAAGAGGGAAACGAGGCGGTCTTCTGGTCAGACTCCGGAGACGGGCACACCGTGCACCACTCCCTAGCATTCTTCTTGCCAATGTCCAGTCTCTTGACAACAAGGTTGATGAAATCCGAGCAAGGGTAGCATTCCAGAGGGACATCAGAGACTAACGTTCTTTGCTTCACGGAAACATGGCTCACTGGAGAGACGCCATCCGAGGCGGTGCAGCCAACGGGTTTCTCCACGCATCGCGCCGACAGAAACAAACATCTTTCTGGTAAGAAGAGGGGCGGGGGCGTATGCCTTATGACTAACGAGACATGGTGTGATGAAAGAAACATACAGGAACTCAAATCCTTCTGTTCACCTGATTTAGAATTCCTCACAATCAAATGTAGACCGCATTATCTACCAAGAGAATTCTCTTCGATTATAATCACAGCCGTATATATCCCCCCCCAAGCAGACACATCGATGGCTCTGAACGAACTTTATTTAACTCTTTGCAAACTGGAAACCATTTATCCGGAGGCTGCATTCATTGTAGCTGGGGATTTTAACAAGGCTAATCTAAAAACAAGACTCCCTAAATGTTATCAGCATATCGATTGCACAACCAGGGGTGGAAAAACCTTGGATCATTGTTACTCTAACTTCCGCGACGCATATAAGGCCCTGCCCCGCCCCCCTTTCGGAAAAGCTGACCACGACTCCATTTTGTTGATCCCTGCCTACAGACAGAAACTAAAACAAGAGGCTCCCACGCTGAGGTCTGTCCAACGCTGGTCCGACCAAGCTGACTCCACACTCCAAGACTGCTTCCATCACGTGGACTGGGATATGTTTCGTATTGCGTCAGACAACAATATTGACGAATATGCTGATTCGGTGTGCAAGTTCATTAGAACGTGCGTTGAAGATGTCGTTCCCATAGCAACGATTAAAACATTCCCTAACCAGAAACCGTGGATTGATGGCAGCATTCGCGTGAAACTGAAAGCCCGAACCACTGCTTTTAATCAGGGCAAGGTGACCGGAAACATGACCGAATACAAACAGTGTAACTATTCCCTCCGCAAGGCAATCAAACAAGCTAAGCGTCAGTATAGAGACAAAGTAGAACATCAACAAAACTAAGGAGATGATTGTGGACTTCAGGAAACAGCAGAGGGAACACCCCCCTATCCACATTGATGGAACAGTCGTGGAGAGGGTAGCAAGTTTTAAGTTCCTCGGCATACACATCACAGACAAACTGAATTGGTCCACCCACGCAGACAGCATCGTGAAGAAGGTGCAGGAGCGCCTCTTCAACCTCAGGAGGCTGAAGAAATTCGGCTTGTCACCTAAAGCACTAACAAACTTCTACAGATGCACAATCGAGAGCATCCTGGCGGGCTGTATCACCGCCTGGTACGGCAACTGCTCCGCCCTCAACCGTAAGGCTCTCCAGAGTTTATTTATTTAGTTTATTTTATTTTTACAGGGACAGTGCACATTAATCAACGTTTCAGTAAAAGTGCCGGTTTTAGCCAGCCGGCTAATTTTCAACCGCAGTCCCTGGGCAGGTTATTAAAAACAATTACAATATAGACAATAGCACCATAGACATAGCAACATAGGACAAGCAAGACATAGCATACAGACAGAGCAACATAGAACAAAAAGCAGCAAGACAAAATTCATAAAAGCCAGGAGCCAGGCCATTAAGGATCTTGAATACAAGACATGCGTCGGTGTATTGCACAAGATTTTCCCAACTCAAGAGCTCATGTTTTCTAAGGATGTGACAATGATGATGGCTATTGGGCTTCCTATCAAGCACTTTGAGAGCCTGTTTGTAGACAGACTGAATAGGTTTTAATGTTGTACAGCAAGCTTGGGCCCAACTAGTCAAGCAGTATGTTAAGTGGGGGAGTATCATAGATTTGAAGTACAGTTTTGCTACCTCTGTAGTCAAACAATTTCGTATAAATCGGAAATTAGCTAGATTGAATTTAGTTATTTGAATGACCTTTTTCACATGCTTTTTAAAAGAGAGGTTGGAATCAAGTATGATGCCAAGGTACTTAAAATCGGATACCACCTGGAGCTTCTCCCCTGACACATAGACATCTGGCTCAGTAGCATCTGTTGCCCTCTTTGTGAAGCATGCAAACAGTTTTTTTCACATTGAGATGCAAACACGAGTCACTGAGCCACTTTGTAACCTGGACCATTACAGTAGTGAGTTCTTGTGCAGCTTGTTGTTTGCTCTTTGCATGCACATATATCACTGTATCATCTGCATACATTTGAACTTCAGACCCAGTACAGACAGAAGGCAGATCATTAATGTACAGGCTGAACAGGATGGGCCCCAGTATTGACCCTTGGGGCACGCCCACATCATAGCTACGAGTGGGCGACAGCTCATTGCTCACTCTGACACACTGAGTTCTGCCTTCAAGGTATGATTTCATCCATCTCAAGGCATCAGGGGAAAAGTTGAACTTGGACAATTTTGTGATGAGAATCTCATGGTTAACAGTATCAAAAGCCTTCCTTATGTCCAGAAACACAGCCCCAACAGCACCCCCTTTGAGGGTAGTGAGGTCTGCACAACGCATCACCGGGGGCAAACTACCTGCCCTCCAGGACACCTACACCACCCGATGTTACAGGAAGGCCATAAAGATCATCAAGGACACCAACCACCCGAGCCACTGCCTGTTCACCCCGCTATCATCCAGAAGGCGAGGTCAGTACAGGTGCATCAAAGCTGGGACCGAGAGACTGAAAAACAGCTTCTATCTCAAGGCCATCAGACTGTTAAACAGCCACCACTAACATTGAGTGGCTGCTGCCAACACACTGACACTGACTCAACTCCAGCCACTTTAATAATGGGAATTGATGGGAAATTATGTGAATATATCACTAGCCACTTTAAACAATGCTACCTTATATAATGTTACTTACCCTACATTATTCATCTCATATGCATACGTATATACTGTACTCTATATCATCGACTGCATCCTTTTGTAATACATGTATCACTAGCCACTTTAACTATGCCACTTTGTTTACATACTCATCTCATATGTATATATTGTACTGGATACCATCTACTGTATCTTGCCTATGCTGCTCTGTACCATCACTCATTCATATATCCTTATGTAAATATTCTTTATCCCCTTACACTGTGTATAAGACAGTAGTTTTGGAATTGTTAGTTAGATTACTTGTTGGTTATTACTGCATTGTCGGAACTAGAAGCACAAGCATTTCGCTACACTCGCATTAACATCTGCTAACCATGTGTATGTGACAAATAAAATTTGATTTGATTTGATAACTACGCTGCATCTTGGTCCGATCCCTGCTACACCTCTTCTTCAGAGGAAGAGGAAGAAGAGAACCGTAACAAGCATAGTATGCCTGTAACTCAATGCACTGCTTTTTAAATGGATTAATTGTGATTAACTACACAAAATCCAAAAATTAATCGCAATTAATTATTGTAATAGTTTGACAACCCTAATTCAAACTAATCACTATTGTATCCAAGCTTCTCAGTGTTCAACAACGTGAATAATGTTACTGTTTTGATATTCAGCCTCTCCTTTTATTAAAAATGGTTGTTGCATTCTGAACAATTGGTGAATTGATGCAGTAGGAAAAAATACTTCATTGTCTGTAGTAGCAGGGTTCAAGAGCCAAAGGAATGCAGGGTGGAATCCTGCTGTTGATCCTTATCTCCCGAGAATGTGTGTCTGCTCAAGGGGGCTGGGGAAAGGTGAATCGGAAAGTGCATTTACCCTGAGACAGGCAATACATTCTCTTCACCTGTGAGGCACTATGCAATCTAGGCAGAGGTGGGTCTCCTCAAATAAATGGCTGCTATCGTAGACAGGACATCACGCACGCGCAAACACAAATGTGCAGCCGCATATTGAAAAGTGCAGCCGTACAACCAGGTTTGAGCCTTTTGCAGTGTGTGGTCTAAACAGTGAACATAATTACCATTTCCTCCTGCTACTCAAGGCTTGATGCCAATAAGCAGAATCATTAAAGCATGTCAAAGTGGGAAGGTGGGCGTCTGAGCTGCTCTGCTACTCTGAAACCACAGCCTACAGATGTTTTTAAATGACAGAGAGACAAAGGGTCTATTAAACACAGTAATTAAAGCCACCCACCACTAGCATCCCCGTCACGTAGCTAATTTAATCTTACAAAATAATTCATTATTGTCAATACAAACACACATATTCTCTATTTTGCCTGTCGGGAAGACAGAGGTCTAATGGATGTGTATGTGTTTGTGTGTGAATCTTTGCCTTTGTGTGTATCCGTGTGTGTGTTTGTTTTTTATTTTTATTTATTTGACCTTTATTTAACCAGGTAGGCTAGTTGAGAACAAGTTCTCATTTGCAACTGCGACCTGGCCAAGATAAAGCATAGCAGTGTGAACAGACAACAGAGTTACACATGGAGTAAACAATTAGCAAGTCAATAACACAGTAGAAAAAAATGGGCAGTCTATATACAATGTGTGCAAAAGGCATGAGGAGGTAGGCGAATAATACAATTTTGCAGATTAACACTGGAGTGATAAATGATCAGATGGGCATGTACAGGTAGAGATATTGGTGTGCAAAAGAGCAGAAAAGTAAATAAATAAAAACAGTATAAAAACAGTATGGGAATGAGGTAGGTGAAAAAGGGTGAGCTATTTACCTATAGACTATGTACAGCTGCAGCGATCGGTTAGCTGCTCGGATAGCTGATGTTTGAAGTTGGTGAGGGAGATAAAAGTCTCCAACTTCAGCGATTTTGCAATTCGTTCCAGTCACAGGCAGCAGAGTACTGGAACGAAAGGCGGCCAAATGAGGTGTTGGCTTTAGGGATGATCAGTGAGATACACCTGCTGGAGCGCGTGCTACGGATGGGTGTTGCCATCGTGACCAGTGAACTGAGATAAGGCGGAGCTTTACCTAGCATGGACTTGTAAATGACCTGAGCCAGTGGGTCTGGCGACGAATATGTAGTGAGGGCCAGCCGACTAGAGCATACAAGTCGCAGTGGTGGGTGGTATAAGGTGCTTTAGTGACAAAACGGATGGCACTGTGATAGACTGCATCCAGTTTGCTGAGTAGAGTGTTGGAAGCCATTTTGTAGATGACATCGCCGAAGTCGAGGATCGGTAGGATAGTCAGTTTTACTAGGGTAAGCTTGGCAGCGTGAGTGAAGGAGGCTTTGTTGCGGAATAGAAAGCCGACTCTGGATTTGATTTTTGATTGGAGATGTTTGATGTGAGTCTGGAAGGAGAGTTTGCAGTCTAGCCAGACACCTAGGTACTTATAGATGTCCACATATTCAAGGTTGGAACCATCCAGGGTGGTGATGCTAGTCGGGCATGCGGGTGCAGGCAGCGATCGGTTGAAAAGCATGCATTTGGTTTTACTCGCGTTTAAGAGCAGTTGGAGGCCACGGAAGGAGTGCTGTATGGCATTGAAGCTCGTTTGGAGGTTTGATAGCACAGTGTCCAATGACGGGCCGAAAGTATATAGAATGGTGTCGTCTGCGTAGAGGTGGATCAGGGAATCGCCCGCAGCAAGAGCAACATCATTGATATATACAGAGAAAAGAGTCGGCCCGAGAATTGAACCCTGTGGCACCCCCATAGAGACTGCCAGAGGACCGGACAGCATGCCCTCTGATTTGACACACTGAACTCTGTCTGCAAAGTAATTGGTGAACCAGGCAAGGCAGTCATCCGAAAAACCGAGGCTGTTGAGTCTGCCGATAAGAATTTGGTGATTGACAGAGTCGAAAGCCTTGGCGAGGTCGATGAAGACGGCTGCACAGTACTGTCTTTTATCGATGGCGGTTATGATATCATTTAGTACCTTGAGTGTGGCTGAGGTGCACCCGTGACCGGCTCGGAAACCAGATTGCACAGCGGAGAAGGTACGGTGGGATTCGAGATGGTCAGTGACCTGTTTGTTGACTTGGCTTTCGAAGACCTTAGATAGGCAGGGCAGGATGGATATAGGTCTATAGCAGTTTGGGTCCAGGGTGTCTCCTCCTTTGAAGAGGGGGATGACTGCGGCAGCTTTCAATCCTTGGGGATCTCAGACGATATGAAAGAGAGGTTGAACAGGCTGGTAATAGGGGTTGCGACAATGGCGGCAGATAGTTTCAGAAATAGCGGGTCCAGATTGTCAAGCCCAGCTGATTTGTACGGGTCCAGGTTTTGCAGCTCTTTCAGAACATCTGCTATCTGGATTTGGGTAAAGGAGAACCTGGAGAGGCTTGGGTGAGGAACTACGGGGGGGCGGAGCTGTTGGCCGAGGTTGGAGTAGCCAGGCGGAAGGCATGGCCAGCCGTTGAGAAGTGCTTATTGAAGTTTTCGATAATCATGGATTTATCGGTGGAGACCGTGTTTCCTAGCCTCAGTGCAGTGGGCAGCTGGGAGGAGGTGCTCTTGTTCTCCATGGACTTCACAGTGTCCCAGAACTTTTTGGAGTTGGAGCTACAGGATGCAAACTTTTGCCTGAAGAAGCTGGCCTTAGCTTTCCTGACTGACTGCGTGTATTGGTTCCTGACTTCCCTGAACAGTTGCATATCACGGGGGCTATTCGATGCTATTGCAGTCCGCCACAGGATGTTTTTGTGCTGGTCGAGGGCAGTCAGGTCTGGAGTGAACCAAGGGCTGTATCTGTTCTTGGTTCTGCATTTTTTGAACGGAGCATGCTTATCCAAAATGGTGAGGAAGTTACTTTTAAAGAATGACCAGGCATCCTCAACTGACGGGATGAGGTCAATGTCCTTCCAGGATACACGGGCCAGGTTGTGTGTGAATCTGTGCCGGTGTGTGTATCCGTGTGTGTGTGTTTGTGTGCAGGCATGCATGTTTAGCTAGGTGAGCCCAGCCTGGGAGAACAGGTGTAATTGGGTGTGGGAACCTTGTGGTCTCTCTCGCTAAATTAGATCAGACTATCTTCTCCTCTCCATTTCCTCCTCAGGCCTGTTATTATTGCTTTGATCACGTCGGAATCTACGATCGAGGAAACACGTATGACAGGCTAATGATTACGTGTTGAAAACAGCCCTCCTTTGATAGCATGAAAACCCCTCTCCCCTCTATGTGTTTTCTCTGGCCAAAATCTATTTAGCAGAGGAAAAAAGTCCCCACTAAAAGGGTTTGAGTGCTTTGGTCCACTGACACTCAGCAGTGGTTTTGCCAGGCCTGGGGATCAATGCCTCCTACAGTGAGTCATTAAGGCCCATTATTTCTACAAAGGGAAACAGGTGAGGAGAGAGAATGCAGAACCGCATACACTCCAGCTCCAGCTAACCATAACCAATTGTTAAATTAGTTTCTAGCCACCGATATCTCAAAGCAAAGACATTGGGAGGTCTGCTGAGACAGCAGCACCACACTTAATGGAGTGTTCCATCTCCGCTTGAAAGCAGGTGTGAATCCGCAGTGCGTGCTGCGCCCCGATTGTCAAGGCATAAAAAGGAAAGTTGGGGGAGCGGAAGATGAGACAGTGTTTTTGATTACGGCTGTGAGGGGATGAGAGTGGTTCCTTCTTGGCGAGGTCTAAGGGAATCTCTCCCTGGCTGTTCACTGCATTTAAAAGATGCTAGCAGCTAGAAGACAGAATTTAAGAGAACCTCTCCTTCTCCCATTTCCTCCATTCATTCCTCCATTCACCCAACCCCATTTGAATGAAACGGTGCCATGAATCTTGAAAAAGGAAAGACTGAAAAATACTCCCTTCCTCACCCAGCTCATCTACTACTTCCTCCCTCCCAAAGTTTGCCTGTGAGGTGGCAAGAAGGAATGGCCCTCACATATGCTGCAATAGTTTATGTGTCGGGGGGCTAGGGTCAGTCTGTTATATATGGAATATTTCTCCTGTCTTATCCAGTGTCCTGGTAAATTTATGTATGCTCCCTCTAATTCTCTCTCTCTCCCTCTCCCTCCCGGAGGACCTGAGCCCTGGGACCATGCCTCAGGACTACCTGGCCTGATTACTCCTTGCTGTCCCCAGTCCACCTGGTCATGCTGTTGTTACAATTTCAACTGTTCTGCCTGTGGCTATGGAACCCTGACCTGTTCACCGGACGTGCTACCTTGTCCTGAACCTGCTGTTTTCGACTCTCTCTACCGCACTTGCGGTCTCTAACTCCGAATGCTCGCCTATGAAAAGCCAACTGACATTTACTCCTGAGATGCTGACCTGTTGCAGCCTCCAAATCAAACCAAATCAAATCAAATGTTATTTGTCACATACACATGGTGAGCAGAGGTTAATGCGAGTGTAGCGAAATGCTTGTGCTTCTAGTTCCGACAATGCAGTAATAACCAACAAGTAATCTAACTAACAATTCCAAAACTACTGTCTTATACACACAAGTGTAGGGGGATAAAGAATATGGACAAAAAGATATATGAATGAGTGATGGTACAGGGCGGCATAGGCAAGATACAGTAGATGGTATCGAGTACAGTATATACATATGAGATGAGTATGTAAACAAAGTGGCATAGTTAAAGTGGCTAGTGATACATGTATTACATAAAGATGCAGTAGATGATATAGAGTACAGTATATACATATACATATGAGATGAATAATGTAGGGTATGTAAACATTATATTAGGTAGCATAACCTCTTGAGACTCTAGGGGCAGTATTTCATTATTGGTTAAAAAAAACGTGCTCGTTTTAAGCGCAATATTTTGTCATGAAAAGATGCTTGACTATGCATATAATTGGCAGCTTTGGAAAGAAAACACTCTGACGTTTCCAAAACTGCAAAGATATTATCTGTGAGTGCCACAGAACTCATGCTACAGGCGAAACCAAGATGAAACCTCAAACAGGAAATGAGCAGAATTTTTGAGGCTCTGTTTTCCATTGTCTCCTTATATAGCTGTGAATGTGCCATGAACGTGCCTAAGCTTTCTGCCGTTTGTCCAAGGTGTCTGCAGCATTGTGACGTATTTGTAGGCATATCATTGGAAGATTGGCCATAAGAGACTACATTTGCCAGGGGTCCGCCCAGTGTCCTTTGTCTAAATTGGTGCGTAATCTTCAACTGGAGGCATTTTCCATTGAGATTCAGAGGAGAACGCACACTTCCACGAACGATATATCATCGAAGAGATATGTGAAAAACACGTTGTTTACCATGTTTCAGTCGATATTATGGAGTTAATTTGGAAAAAAGTGTGACTTTCGTTTTTTTTGGTAGCCAAACGTGACGCACCAAACGGAGCGATTTCTCCTAAACAAATAACCTTTCATGAAAAACTGAACATTTGCTATCTAACTGAGAGTCTCCTCATTGAAAACAGCCGAAGTTCTTCAAAGGTAAATGATTTATTTGAATGTTTTTCTGGTTTTTGTGAAAATGTTGCCTGCTGATGCTAACGCTAAATGCTACGCTAGCTACGCTAGCTATCAATACTGTTACACAAATGCTTGTTTTGCTATGGTTGAGAAGCATATTTTAGAAAATCTGAGATGACAGTGTTGTTAACAAAAGGCTAAGCTTGAGAGCTAGCATATTAATTTAATTTCATTTGCGATTTTCATGAATAGTTAACGTTGCGTTATGGTAATGAGCTTGAGGCTGTATTCACGATCCGGGATGGCTAGTATCAAGAGTGGCTAGTGATATATTTGACATAATTTCCCATGAATTCCCATTATTAAAGTGGCTGGAGTTGAGTCAGTGTGTTGGCAGCAGTCACTCAATGTTAGTGGTGGCTGTTTAACAGTCTGATGGCCTTGAGAAAGAAGCTGTTTTTCAGTCTCTCGGTCCCAGCTTTGATGCACCTGTACTGACCTCGCCTTCTGGATGATAGCGAGGTGAACAGGCAGTGGCTCGGGTGGTTGTTGTCCTTGATGATCTTTATGGCCTTCCTGTAACATCGGGTGGTATAGGTGTCCTGGAGGGCAGGTAGTTTGCCGAATTTCTTCAGCCTCCTGAGGTTGAAGAGGCGCTGCGGCGCCTTCTTCACGATGCTGTCTGCGTGGGTGGACCAATTCAGTTTGTCTGTGATGTGTATGCCGAGGAACTTAAAACTTGCTACCCTCTCCACTACTGTTCCATCGATGTGGATAGGGGGGTGTTCCCTCTGCTGTTTCCTGAAGTCCACAATCATCTCCTCAGTTTTGTTGACGTTGAGTGTGAGGTTATTTTCCTGACACCACACTCCGAGGGCCCTCACCTCCTCCCTGTAGGCCGTCTCATCGTTGTTGGTAATCTGGCCTACCACTGTTGTGTCGTCCGCAAACTTGATGATTGAGTTGGAGGCGAGTGTGGCCACGCAGTCGTGGGTGAACAGGGAGTACAGGAGAGGGCTCAGAACGCACCCTTGTGGGGCCCTAGTGTTGAGGATCAGCGGGGTGGAGATGTTGTTGCCTACCCACACCACCTGGGGGCGGCCCGTCAGGAAGTACAGTACCCAGTTGCACAGGGCGGGGTCGAGACCCAGGGTCTCGAGCTTGATGACGAGTTAGGAGGGTACTATGGTGTTAAATGCCGAGCTGTAGTCGATGAACAGCATTCTCACATAGGTATTCCTCTTGTCCAGATGGGTTAGGGCAGTGTGCAGTGTGGTTGAGATTGCATCCTCTGTGGACCTATTTGGGCGGTAAGCAAATCGGAGTGGATCTAGGGTGTCAGGTAGGGTGGAGGTGATATGGTCCTTGACTAGTCTCTCAAAGCACTTCATGATGATGGAAGTGAGTGCTACGGGTCAGCAGTCGTTTAGCTCAGTTACCTTAGCTTTCTTGGGAACAGGAACAATGGTGGCTGTAACCTCGTTCGTCTGTTGAATGAAGAGAGTCAGACCGAAATGCAGCGTGTAGGTTACTCATGACTTTAATAAATGAAAACGGTACATGAAATAACTGATATAAGAAAACAACAAACGAAACGTGAAACTAATTACAGCCTATCTGGTGACTACAACACAGAGACAGGAACAAACACCCACAAAATACAAAGCGCACTCAGGCTATCTAAATACGGTTCCCAATCCGAGACAACAATCACCTGACTCCAATTGAGAATCGCTTCAGGCAGCCAAGCCTAACTAGACACACCCCTAATCATACACAATCCCAATTAATACAAACCCCAATACGAAACACAACATATAAACCCATGTCACACCCTGGCCTACCCAAACATATACCAAAAACACAAAATACAATGACCAAGGCGTGACAGTGGCCCTCTTGAAGCATGTGGGAACAGCAGACTGGGATAGGGATTGATTGAATATGTCCGTAAACACACCAGCCAGCTGGTCTGCGCATGCTCTGAGGGCGCGGCTGGGGATGCCGTCTGAGCCTGCAGCCTTGCGAGGGTTAACACGTTTAAATCGGCTGCAGTGAAAGAGAGGCCGCATGTTTTGGTTGCAGGCCGTGTCAGTGGCACTGTATTGTCCTCAAAGCGGCCAAAAAAGTAATTTAGTCTGCCTGGGAGTAAGACAACCTGGTACGTGATGGGGCTGGTTGTCTTTTTGTAATCCGTGATTGACTGTAGACCCTGCCACATACCTCTTGTGTCTGAGCCATTGAATTGAGATTCTACTTTGTTTCTATACAGACATGAGCTAAAAAGGGCTTTATAAATACAGTTGATTGATATCAGCTGATGTACGAAGGACTATATAAATACAATTTGATTGATTGATATGGGACTGGAAGACACCTCTTCACAGGACTCAGCTTGCGTAACACATTACTAACGGAGACAATAGGCTTCTGAAACCATTATCTGTCATTTCATTTTTTCATTAATTTAAGGCAACAACAAAAGTTAAAACATTTTAATGTCTTGACTATTTTCCTTTCACCCTCTTTACTCTTACCATTATTGCTGAACAGAAACAATCAATGCATCTTTTTCTGGAAATCATTATATGACTGCTACAAAATAACATGATCCCATTGGGTAGGGCTGAGTCTTGTTCACAACTCAAGTCATATTGATTAGGTCAAAGGTCACCTTCTCCTTTCACATTAAGACTTGTCTCTAGATCACATCACAAACAAAACACAAACACACACACCCTCTGTATGTGAATATGGAAAGACATGATGGAGTAAGACAGTACTGCGTGAAGTTAGTCATCAGGAGTCAGGACTGTACTGTCTGTGCAGATTGTCTCGGGTAATGAGGCATGGTATTAGAGAATGCTGACACTGCACAGAGGAATATTACATACAGGCAAAATACACTTTGATTTTCACCTAGCATGTACTCCGAGGCTCTCACAAATTAATTATGTGTCAATGCTTCATCTGATTGATCTGACAAACACACACACAAGAGGAGGGAGTGGGGGGAATTTGTAGAAGAAGAAGAGGAGAGGAGATGAGAGGTGAGTGCTAGGTTGTGTTTATACATCAAGGAAGATTTTGGAGACACCTGTAATACATTTCCCTTTAGAGTATAAAACAGGAACACCCACCTTGTCCTGTACATTCTATATTCCTCCTCTGATCTAAGTCCTGTCACCAGTCAACTTTTCTATTTTCAACGCTGCTTGTCAAATCAAAATATACAGAAGAAATTAAAGTAAAGCACAGCGTGTCACATTCAGGATTTCATGTTCTATTCAGTTGGGTTTTAGCAGGCACTCAGCTGCTATGCTTTCCTACCCACAGTCCTCTCTAAGCCAAGCTCACCAGCCAAGGATCTGATTGGGTGTGAAAACTGAGCCTGACGGAAATTGATTGCATGGATATCATGCTCCTCAATTAAAATAGTTATTCTAGTTTTAAAAGTTCTGAAAGCAATAAGACCCATTTTGTTACACCACCAGCAGCCTTCTTCAAGGTCACTCCAACGTCAGCAGACATGCAGAGGAAAGGAGACTCTCTCTAGTGTTGGTCTCCTGGAGAGAGGTAGGAGGAGAGAGAGGTGTGGGAGGTGATTTGTCAGGGGGCGTGTCCCATTGAGGATCCGGACCTGCCCTCTCCGTAGTCCCTGGGGTCTCGTCTCGGCTCAGGGAGTCTGATGGAATGAGACACGCAAGAACATCTTCGTGAGAAGAAAATCTCTCTCTCTTTCTCACACACACACAAACACACACAGACGCACAAACTACATGTCACCAATCAAGTCTTAATTTTGACATTTTGTATAGAAATCTTTCTACTTAGTGGCTGTCGAGTGACGCAGATAAAGTGATTGCCAAACTGGTGGAGCCTGTAGTAATCAGAGAGAGTGTAATAGATTCCATTTCAATGGGGACAGGCTGCACTAATCATATCCCTTAATTGGACAACGTTCAGAGGGTGATAGAATGACAGAAACGAGAGAGAAGGGAAAGCAAAAATACATAGTTCTCCCCTCCTGCTCTCATCCTCCTGCACTCATCCTCCTGCACTCATCCCTCCTCTTACCTCTCCCTGTCCTCCCTGAGAGAGAGAAGACAAGAAACAGACATACTCCTCCTCACGTCTGCACACTTATCCTCCTCCTTTTCTCTCTATCCTTTCCTCCCTTCCTTCTACTCACTCCCTACTCTTCCCCCTCAAATGTTCTATCTCCCCACTCTGCTAACTGATCTTTCTCTGTACTTCCAACCATTCTCTCTTCTTACCCCGTTTCCCCTCCCAAAGACCACATCTCTGCTGGCGCTTACTCGGTCTGAATCCAAACATCCCTCTCTCCCCTCTCTCTCCTATCCTCTCTTGTTGGGATCTGGTCAAAGAGCCTATCCTCTGTTCTCTCCTCTTAACAACCTGTACCACCCATTCCTCTGTCCTTCCTCCCCTGCTCCCCAGTCTTAGACTGAGGTGCTGTCTCAGGTAGCAGAGCACCACATCCATTAACCAGGAGAAGGCATGCAGCTACCTCTGAGCCCTACTAAGCCCACCTGTGTGTGTGTGTGTGTGTGTGTGTGTGTGTGTGTGTGTGTGTGTGTGTGTGTGTGTGTGTGTGTGTGTGTGTGTGTGTGTGTGTGTGTGTGTATGTTTGTTTGTTTTGCTCTGTAGTGTGTGTATGTATGTGTGAGTGTGCATGTGTGTATGCTCTGCAGTGTTTGTGTATGTTCTGTTATGTGTGTGTGCATACTTCTCTTCTGGCTGCAGATATAACGACCTCTGGTTCTGCACCTCAACCCACCTCTCAGCCAATAAGGGCACCTCATCAAAGAGTAGACACTCAAACATACACACATATGCACACGCACACGCACACACACACACACACAATTCCCCCATGCCTGACAAGAGGGGAGAAGCTGAGTTAAGGGCGAAACTCAGAAAGGCTTTTTTTGTGTTAGGCAATTTCATCTTTTATCTCCAGTCAACCAAAAAGTCTCCCTGCTGTTTGACATAATTACAAATATATTTACATGGCTCCCCTACGTTGATAAATTAACTATTTCTATTGCAATTGTCCTGGCTCAACCCTAGGCGCCATGGATGTAATAACTTATACAGTATATTCTATCCGACCCGCAGGAGAGAGGCCATTTTGTCTAGAGAGAAAGAGAGAAAGCAGGGAAAGAGTTAACATGGACGAAATGTCAGAATAAAGAGATAAATATTCCCTACAAGGTTAGAATACCTCTTTCTTTTTACCTGTCTCTCCCTGTTTCTCTGGAAATGCACACATGCACATGCAAGCACACTTCTCCACCACCTCTCCATCTCTCTCTCTTTCTCCACCACCTCTCCATCTCTCTCTCTTTCTCCACCACCTCTCCATCTCTCTCTCTTTCTCCACCACCTCTCCATCTCTCTCTCTTTCTCCACCACCTCTCCATCTCTCTATCTGCTCTGCCCTGGTTAGAACAGTCGAGTTGTGGGGAAGTGCTATCTTAAAGAGGACTTTCCGGGTTCTTACCAGCCATTTCTTATTTATGGGCTTTAATGTAGTCGATGCATTATTGATCACAACCAATCATTTCCTCCTCCCCTTGCTTGTGACCGTGGCCCATGGATAGGGGGCAGGCTGAGCTGAAAAGCCCAATGCGGAGCTCACTGCAGAGTGTGGGGTTGGGACAGGTCTGGGGCTCCTGGGTGATGGACGGAAAGACGAGGTCTAAATGGATGGGGTCGGATGTGTATCTTGTGTGTGTGAGAGAGACAAAGCTGAGAGAGAGAGAGAGAGAGAGAGTGCTGTGGGGGGAAAATTTGCTCAAAGTGTCAAACGTCTCCAAATCATACTAATATCCACTGCCTGGTTAAATTGGAAATGCCTAGCCAGTCACCCCTAAAATTAACCCATCACTCATTTTGGAAAACTTTAGGTGCCCCCCCGAGGAACCAGAGAGGAGGATCAAGCACCATGTTTCCGACACACTTTTCTCTCTCTGTTCTTTTTCTGGCGTTGTTGCTGAGGTCTATAGAGACAGACAGAGAGGGAATGGGGGAGGGAGAGATGCAGAGAGGGAGGAGGGGAGTGAGCTGTGCCCTGATTGAGTTTGAATTCCCTGCTCTTGGCCTAGAAACCGCAGGGCTTCTAAGTCATCATCCGGAAATGCGCCCATCACGCTCCAGCCTTGCCTCCTCAATCTTGTCACAAGTGTAGAGAGAAGTAGGCAGGATGCAGTCGCAGGTTTAGAACTACTGAGATTTATTAAAGCACCATATAGAAAAGCGTGATGAAACCCAAAGTGCAAAATAATAAAGTACTCAGGAAAAACTAGGAGAGATTACTCTCAGGAAAACAAGCAACATATACAATGACTGACTATATATACAGTGATAGAGTGGGGATTGGAACCAGGTGCGTGTAATGATGACGAGACCAGTCTGGAGTTGATGAGTGTAGGGCGTTTGCCAGCAACAGGTTCGGCAGCAGCTAGAAGGCCGGCCGCTGAATGTTTGAGCTGGACAGGAGGGGCAGCCAAAGCGAAGGTTGGTGTGACAAATCTATCCTTATTGCACCAGGCATAATCAGAATGCGGTACTTCGGATGGTCTTAATGGGATGGGTGAAACAGCGATGGGGGGGTGAGACCGTGGCTGTGCCAGTTGGTGACCACTCTGCAGAACTGCCTCCAGAACAAGATTCATTATGGAAAATTCTAACCTGTGTGAGGGAGCAGAGATGCAGAGGAAAGGCACTCATGGCAGTCATCCGTGGGTTAAATAAATATCGCCATTTGCATTTCCAAAAGGCAGGGCCGCCGACTGACCCTACTCGATAACATTAGGCAGGGAGAGAGAGGCCCATTTCTCAAGGGCCCCAAAACCCTGCGAGGAGGGGGGCCGTAATGAGAGAGGATCCTTAACAGATATTGATAGGGCCCCCAGGACAGCGTCTTATCCTAACTCTCCAGTAAGCAGTGCACTCTGCCGCTACTTAATGAAGTAAAACTGGAAGCTTCCCCGGGAGGATTTAACATCACAAACAGCTCTGAGACATGGACCGATCATGAGGGTGAGTGGTAGAGGGAAGGAATGAGAAAGGGGGAGAGAGAGAATGAGAGAAAGTTTGAGTGAGGAAGAATGAGTGCGGGTTAGCAAGAGATCAAGAAAAGAAAGAGTTAGTCCACCCACATAAAAAACTAAAGTTTACTATAGAACATTACAGTACTTACTATAAAATGTTGTAGTAAACTGTAGTATATTGTAGAATACTATACTACACACTGTAGTATCCCCC
Source organism: Oncorhynchus keta (assembly GCF_023373465.1). Lineage (NCBI taxonomy): Eukaryota > Metazoa > Chordata > Actinopteri > Salmoniformes > Salmonidae > Oncorhynchus > Oncorhynchus keta. Next base: position 33,673,366 of record NC_068437.1, read on the forward strand.
AATCATGTGCAGTATTTAGTGTATATTTTTGTAGTATACTGTAGTAAATACTACAGAAATGTCCACAATAACACTAAAGTCCGCAAAAACACAATTTTTTTTAAAACTATAGTAAATACTACATTATTCAATTTGCATATACCCTGCCCATTCCCCTCCCCCATATCCCAATGTGTGCAACCCATAACTGAGAAACTTACATGCCAAGTATATGTCATATTGTGTTCCCTAGAGAAGCCCTGAACTCTCCATTCACAACCCAGTCCTACCTATAGGCTATGGAACATTTTCTCTTTTAGTCTTTCTCCAGTAGGAAAGATAATAAAACACTTGAGTAAATGTACCCAAAACACTACAGTAAAAACGAAAGTCAGCAAAAACACTACAGTAAATCCTATCAGCGCTGTGGATTTTGCAACAAAAGAGACAGAATCACGAGGTCACTTGTTTTGGTACTGCCCTTATAGCTTGTTTTTGGCCACAGGTTCAGGAATGACTGAAGAATTGCAACATTTACCTGGAGCTAACTCTGCAAATAGCCCTCCTGGGTGTGTCTTAATCCATTATATAACACTCTTAGCAAAAATATGTATCTGTAGAAACTATGAGAATAGAAAGGTTGTTTAAACTTTTCTAAAACATCACAGCACAGTTGAAAAAATATGGCAATCAAAATTGGATGACATTCAGAGATAAATGGGAGGGGTTGAGGGTAGATGAAGGGTGCGATTAAAAACAGTAAATTCAACAGTATACTGCAGTAAATACTACAGCATTCACTATTGTGTTTCTGCAGACTTCAGAGGCACTATAGTATTTTTTACATTGGGCAGATGGCCGTCCCTTGTGGAAAACGGAAGCAGGGGTATGATGGGTAATTTGACTTATCACAGCGAAAGCTCCACTGGGTCTAATTGACCATTGTCCTGCAGGACACCATCTCTCTTTTCCTCTCTCGCTCTCGATCTTCCTTTCTCCGTCTCTCTTTCCCTCTCCTTTCCACTCTCTTCCACTCACCATCCCAATCTCTCTCTCTTTTCTGGTTAATGTCAGTAGATCAGTCCTCCACCATTCATCCGACAGCTGTTCTCTGGAAAATGTGTAATTTAGAAATGGCCCCTGCTCATCCACCTGTCCCTGGGAAACCCTGTGCCAGTCCCCAGCACTTTGTACTGCAATCATCCTGCCATGGAGAATCTCAGCTGGGGATGAAGTGTGATGAGAAGAAATGCAGAGTGGAAGGAGTGGATGGAGGGAGGGAAGGGAAGGATGTAGGGAATGAGAGAGAGAGGGACATGGAAAGGTGGAGAGGAAGAGAAAAAAAGATCACTGCTTCACATGAAGCCTGAGGAGGAAATGGATTCTCTGTCAGAGTGATTCAGAGGAAGCAGGAGGAACTGCTATAATGTCAATTGGAGATTGTGTGTGTGTCTGTGTCAGCGCGTAGAGTTTCATATGTTGAAAGGGAAGAGAGGATTTTGTAAATGTATGCTTCCACCACATCGCCTCTAGATAAGAACTGTGAATAGCTATTCAGTAAGTGGATCTTTCTACATACAGCTGTTATTGACGTTGGAGTGTCTATTATAAACTGAAGCGGCTTGCTGAGGCAACCTTCCCCGACCTGACAGGGAGTGAACACCTGCCGGCCAGTCCACTCACTCATCATCATCTCACTCTTCACTTCACAGCAGCCACCACACATACACATACTGTATACACAGTACACACCCACGCACCCACGCACACATCCACTAAAATAGAGACAAAGACAGAACAGACGGCCTAATAAAGCTGTGAAACAAAGCCGCAGAGGGAAAAAAGACATGAGTAGAGTTACTATTCCATGATAAAGGAGATATCAGCGCAAACCATTCAGAGCGTTGCTTGACATAATTCCCAGAACATTCTTTTCAACAATTCCTTTGATTAAAGCTATCTGAAGACTGAGTTGCAGTAGAGAGAGAGAAAAAACAAAAAGCTGTCTAGCCACCAATCACATCCTGAATCTACAAGGAGTCTCAGAAACATGACCCTAGGCTTCAGCGGTGATTAGGGTCTGCTTTCAATGACGGACACATTTGGCAACTTCAATAAGGGTAAAAAAATACATCTGGGGTGGGTCCTCTTCAGACAGACAACTCTCCCAACAAATCACGAAGCAGACATGTCAGAACTTTGCGAAATGCAGTTAATAAAATACTAAGATTGGAGCGAAAACCTAAAGGACGATAACTCTCCAGGAACAGGGTTGGGGAGCCGTGCTCTATGCCAAACTGACGTTCTATTACTACATGTAATGTCATAAAGTAATGACAGACTATCATTTCTCTTTGCTTTTTTGAGCTGTTCTTGGCATAATATTGACTTGGTCTTTTACCAAATAGGGCTATCTTATGTATACCCCCCTACCTTGTCACAACACAACTGATTGGCTCAAACTCATTAAGAAGAACAGAAATTCCACAAATGAACTTTTAACAAGGCACACCTGTTAATTGAAATGCATTACAGGTGACCTCATGAAGCTGGTTGAGAGAATGCCAAGAGTGTGCAAAGCTGTCATCAAAGCAAAGGGTGGCTACTTTGAAGAATCTCAAATATAAAATATACTTTGATTAGTTTTAACACTTTTTTGGTTACTACATGATTCCATATGTGTTATTTCATAGTTGTGATGTCTTCACTATTATTATACAATGTAGAAAATAGTTTAAAAAAAGAAAAAACCTTGAATGAGTAGGTGTGTCCAAACTTTTGACTGGTACTGTACACATATATACCAATCTATTTTACGTGCCATGTTATCACAGCAATATTGATACTGCATTCCCTCATACATACATGTATACATTACTGTACTGTTAATGGTGACTGAAGTCTATTCACTCACAGGGCCAGGAGAACATCTTCACATAGGTAAATAATGCACCTATAATTACACTGGCACGGTGCGTGTAAGATATAATCTGTTCGCTACAGGCAGAGAAGCGGAGGGAGCTGCCGCTTCTTATAACCTGAAGTTTACATAGCAAGTGATTGATGTGAGCAAAACGCGGCTCAGTATAGTAGGGAAAGAATCCATATCATTAGCTTACTGATCCACAGCCTCCAGCAGCCCTGATTCCAGCTCATGTTCATGCATGCCATTACGTAAAAATGTACATTATAAAATTACCTGGATACTACTACTCACTTGCCCAAGAGGATATCCATGCAATCTACCCACCACGTGTAGCATACAATAGCCTGAATATGCCTCTGTGTGCTACCGGCTCTAAACCACAAAGTTGGAACACATAAGGTCAGTGATGTGTAATTAAATCAAGCGTAGTTGATGTTCATCCAATCTGAATATTCATTGAGGAGATAGATTGTGTGTAGCAGTGTTACAGCTGTTATCAACCAAGAGCCAATTTCCTGTGTGCATCGACAATGTACGCACCTGCCTTAATCATTTACAGGAATGAACAAAGAGATATTCTGATAAGAGCATTAATCATGGTAAAGAGTCAATCTGACATAGGTTCATTTAGTGTTTTATCAATCACTGTTGCCACAGGGGCAATTGAGGAATTAATTGAGGAGAGTTGCATCAAGAAATGCTGCCGCCTGGGTAGGGCGAAGAAATAAAATCGCTCATTAATTAGTCATGTGAAATAAAAATTGGGGCTAAACAGAACGACACAAAGCGGCCAAGTGGCTCGGCAGGGAGGGCTGTTTGTGTTGCAAGTGTCACGTGGCTGATAATTCCCCCATAAAGCCATTCTTCACAGAGATGTAAATAGACGATAAACAATTAGAGTACATCCTGGGCTGAGCCTGCGCCTGCCTCCTATACCACCTCCAGAGTCGTTAAAATCCTATTAGCCGTCATTAGTTTCTAAAGAGCTTCCTATAGAAGAGCGGAGAGGGGAGAGAGAAAAACAACATAAAAGTGGTGGCCTAGGTATAGAGAGAGAGAGAGAGAGAGAGAGAGAGAGAGAGAGAGAGAGTGAAAAGAAGATGAGATTCGTTTCATTCTCCACCATTATTCTATCTGGGGCCAGATGGAGAAATGGAGCATATCAGTGCCTACAGTAATGCTGTAGTTTAATGTAGGCCAATGTGCCGGGATCCCCCAAGCAAGCAGCCTGCAGAACACACCAGGCAGACAGGCAGGCAGACAGGAAATATGGAAGTGAAGGACCCATAACAACCAAGGCTTTGTATAGTACTGGAGCCCTCTGTGTTCACGATGCACTATAAAGACTTGTCCCCAGAGTGTGCAAAGCCATTTGGTCATGGGTTTCATTGGGACTGCATATGGGAACAGGGCCTGGAGTAGTATGGTATTGTACCACTCACCACCTCGCAGACGATGACTGTAAAGCTGCGCCCCAAATGGTACTCTATTCCCTATATGGTGCACTACTTTTGACCAGAGCCTCATGGACCCAGGTCAAGAGTACTACACTATAAAGGGAATAGGGTACCATTTGGGACACATCCGATGACTGTAGAGTGTAGAGTCCCACCCTGTGTCAGAGGGTAACAGAGCAGAGGCTATAACCAGCTTGGACAAGTCACTCTTATGGAACTGCTGGTAGGTCACAGAACGGTCACACTGGGTTCTGGAACATTGTGGAAATGATAAGCTGTAGCACGTGGTTGAACAGAGAAAAAGTTATTTGGAGTGACGAGGGGGTCATGGGACGAGGGGGTCATGGGAATTCCAATGTGACCAAGTGCCAGTGTCACAGCCTAATGCTGCCAACTGTGTTGTAGTGTAACCATAGCATTTGATCATCATTTTAACCATTTAATTATAGCAGAGATGGACCTTGATTAGCTGAATCAGGTTTTTCGGAGAAGCACTGGAACAAAATCCTTCACACTCAGTTAGCGCTCCCTGAATGTGAATGTTTGTGTGGGCTGCACACCTGAAATGGGTGGCACAACGTGTCAGAAGAAAGTCTTATGTCAATCAGGAGTAAAATAAAGTATTTGGATCTTTCTGCAGTTAACTTTGACATTTCTACCGAGGAGAGCAGGGTTTGGAGGAACCTTTGTCTTTTTTCTCCAGCTTCTTGCCAAGGATCCAAACTTTAAACCAGGTTTATTTTCCTCATCTCAGTTGAAAAAGCCTCTTTCTTCACCACTGCTCTAAATATATCTTAAACTTCTCTCCGAAAAGTTGGCGATTCAAGGACAGCAGAGAGAAAAACAGCATGGAGATAAACTTGTATCTATCCCTCTATTAAACCACACCTCTGTTGTGCTGAGAAATCAATAGCTAACAGGGGATAAATAACAGTAAAACCATCCCCCATCCCCACCCTTCCTCCTCTCTTCTCTGCGCTTCTAAGAGCCATCAATTTTGCTCTACTAGAGGGGAACTCCCCCTGGTGTGATATGAATATCAGGCCCATGTGATGTATGTTATGAGATGTGTAGGCGCCGGGCCATTATGAAGAGTGACTGGTCACAGCGTCCTCCCGCCCACAAACATGGTACGCACTTACTCACGCACTTACTCACGCACTCACTCACAGAGAAAGGGGTAAGCAGACTAGCACATCTGCCTCCCTCCCTCCATCCTTCTCTAACGGCTGATTACTGGCGCCACCACCATTGAAGAATCACCCAGGTGCCGAGGCAAGCTGTCCGGGAATGCTTAGGAATGCTGTCTGAGTGGACTCTCTCGGCGCGATGTTATGGAAATCACTTTCTCACCTTCTCTCCCTTCGTCAGAGATGGAGAGATGGCAGAGGCACACATATGGTAGCAGAAAAGGGAGAGGGAGAGAGTTAGAGAGAGTGTGGCGGAGAAGTGACAGCCTGGCTATTAGGCAAAGCCTTCTGTCATGTGAATACTCCCCCCATAGTCCTGTCATCCACACGTACATAGCCCTAGTCTGAAGGACACACAGGAAGCCTATACCATCTTCTCTGCCTGACTGTGTGCTGCTGTCAAAACGTTCTTCTCCTGATAAATGTCCCCTGTCCCTCAGTTCAACATGTCCTCTCATAAATACATATCTTTAATCGACTGACAGAATTTGCCCTAAATACTAACCACTGGGGATATCATTGATTACATAACTTTTCATGTTTGAGCATACAATCCATGCCCTCATAATGAACCAGAGAGAACAGAATAGAGCTGTGAGAATGTGTGTATGCCTGGTCCCAGTGTCTGTGGTTCATGTAGAAGTAGCTGAGACAGAAACAGAAAGAGAAACATGCAGAGACACTGCCACTGGGGCCTGACAGCTCCACAGTGTTAGCTGCTAGCTGGGTGACTAATACACTTTTATGTGTGCAAATGCATCTTGTAAAGCGTCTGTCATAAAAGCCTGCCATCTCCTGGAGTTAAACCCCCCCGATGATATTTCAGGATAGCACTAGGCAGAAGGCAATTGAAGTGTTTTGAGAAATCCAGTGGCCTGTCCATCCATGCCTGTTAGTAAAAACACACCCCTACTACCAGGACACAACCACATAAATACCTTCAGTGGAGGCTAGGGGGGAAACAACGACACTGTCATTTAAATCAGTCCAAGTCCACAGCAACCAGAAAACATTCACATCTACAGTATAAAAACTACCACGATAACAACCTCACCTCAAACATGTCATTCAAACAAATAAAAACTCATCAGCAATCTGCCTCAACAGCCCTGCTCAATCCAAAGTGGAGAAAAAACAACACACAAAGTGAAAATAGTAAAAAAATAAAAAAGCTGTTTGGATGTTTAACTAGTGAGAGGATGTGTGCTATGTGGTGTGCATATTAACACACCCTCTATAGCAGGGTAATTAAGAACTGGCTCCCTCCACTCGCTCTACTCCTCCCTGCCCCTACATTCCACTCAAGGTTGCCTTCTCCCTCCACCGCCGAATACTGATGCTGAGGTGGGAGGCAACACAACGCCACGGCAACACATAAATCGCCATTTTGACAGCGACTGTCGGGAGGCTGCTGAATTAAACATGCCATGACAATCGTCACGCTGTCCCTCTCTCTCTCTCTGGGTGGAGGAAGGGAGGAAAGGAGAGGAGGAACAGACATCTTCAACCTTTTAACCTTGCTGAAATGTGTGTTGTAATTTGTAATTTTTAAATTTAAATTTTACCTTTATTTTACTAGGCAAGTCAGTTAAGAACAAATTCTTATTTTCAATGACGGCCTAGGAACAGTGGGTTAACTGCCTGTTCAGGGGCAGAACGACAGATTTGTACCTTGTCAGCTCGGGGATTCAAACTTGCAACCTTTCGGTTACTAGTCCAATGCTCTAACCACTAGGCTACCCTGCCGCCACGCGATTTGGCGGGCCCCTGCCTGCAGTGGGACGGGAGTGGGGCTGCGGCTGGGGGATGAGGAGTTGTGATGTGGCACTGTGGTGGTGCTGGGTGATAATGTCGCTCTGCTGCTGCCGCGTTGACAGGTCATACGAGGGGCTGGAGTTTGATAAGCAGCTGATTCATCAGCCTTTGTTCAGCTCACCGCTATCACCCTCCAGCATCTCCACTGAGCTGACACCAAACCTAGAACACTACCCCGGGGTGTCAAGGTTTGTTGCACTGTGTGTTTCGATTGGTCGCAGTGTGTGTATGTGTGTGAGAAAGAGAGAGAAATTGAGAGAGACAGAAAGACAAAAAATGAGCATGAACACTCCTGTAGTGTTTGTGCGTGTTGTGTTCAGTCTTTTGACTGTTTGCATGAATAATGTTTCTGTGTGCTGTAATTTCTAGAGTGTGTATGTGTGGGAGTACTCTCTACAGAGATACAGGGTGGAAATCTGCTTTGGGAAGCACACCGGCACTCAAAGAAAGAAAGGAGAGAGAGAGATTGTGCACTTGCTCTTTTCTGTATCTGTATGTGTGTGTTTCCACAGACAAAAGAGGAGGGAGTGTTATCCCCAAGTACTGAGTCCCAGTGCCCAGTTATTCCAACTTTAAAAAACTCTCTGTCCCAGAAAACACTAAATCGACTGTCTTTTCACAACCAATAGGTCTGCCTTGTGTAAGACCCACAATTCTACCAGCCTGGAGACTTAGACTGCTACATTGACCTTTAGCTGCTAGTTGAAATGGATGCCGTACGTCGCCAGTGCTCTGATAACCATTGTAGCCCATTACAGACCATTACATATTCTCCATTGCTACTGTGTCCGCTCCGTGACGATGATGACCCTGCCTGGTCTCGTCTCGCTGTAACAGAATGCTTCCCTCCAGATGTTGACTAGTCAAACTACACAGAGAATCACAACACATCTGTGTTCTACGATACACTACTCCCACCTTCTCCTGCTGTCTACCTCTCATATGGGCTCTCTCTCTCTGTCTCAAGCGTGCTCTTTCTTTCCCACACTTTTTCTCCCTCCTCAACAATATGAGGTATATGTTTCCTCCAGGACAATTGTTTTAATTAGCATGTTGACTGTGTTATATACCTACTCATCTTTTCATCTAACACCTTTCTCTCTCTCTTCCTGGGGGGGGGGGGCATGATAGGCCACGAGACCAAATTAATGGTTTAAACATATTTTAAATTGTCTACACACGACGCAAATGACAAAACACATGAACAATTGTTCAATTTGGTTTTAATGGCCTGTCAGCAAACAAGAAAACGATCATCCAGAGACCGCGCTCCTAGTAGCCTGGGACTTTAATACAGGGGAACTTAAATCACCTTTAACCAAATTTCTATCAGCATGTTAAAAGTGCAAGCAGAGGAGAAAAAAAACTCTGGACCACCTTTACTCCACACACAGAGATGCATACAAAGCTCTCCCTCTCCCTCCATTTGACAAATCTGACCATAATTCTATCCTTCTGATTCCTGCATGCAAGCAAAAATGAAAGCAGGAAGCACCAGTGACTAGATCAATAAAAAAAGTGGTCAGATGAAGTAGATGCTAAGCTAAAGGACTGTTTTGCTATCACAGACTGGAATATTATTATTATTATATTATTAATATGTTCCGGGGTTGCTCCAGTGGCAATGAGGACTACACCACATCAGTCATTGGCTTCATCACTAAGGGCATCGATGACGTCGTCCCCACAGTGACCGTACGTACATACCCCAACCAGCAGCCATGGATTACAGGTAACATTCGCACTAAGCCAAAGGCTAGAGCTGCCGCTTTCAAGGAGCGGGACTTTAACCCGGAAGCTTATAAGAAATCCCGCTATGACCTCCAATGAACCATCAAACAGGCAAAGAGTCAATACAGGACTAAGATTGTATCATACTACACCGGCTGTGATGCTCGTCGGATGTGGTACGGCTTGCAAACCATTACAGACTACAAAGGGAAGAGCTGCCCAGTGACACAAGCCTACCAGCCGAGCTAAACTACTTCTATGCTCACTTCGAGGAAAATAACACTGAAACATGCATGGGAGCACCAGCTTTTCCAGAAGACTGTGTGATCATGTAAGACCTTTAAACAGGTCAACATTCACAAGGCCGCAGGGCCAGATGGATTACCAAGATGTGTACTGCGAGCATCTGCTGACCAACTGGCAAGTGTCTTCACTGATATTTTCAACCTCTCCCTGTCCTAGTCTGTAATAACAACATGTTAAAGCAGACCACCATCATGCCTGTGCCCAAGAACACTAAGGTAACCATAGTGTCCTCAAAGATCATCAATAAGCTAAGGACCCTGGGACTAAACACCTCCCTCTGCAACTGTATCCTGGACTTCCCGATGGGTCGCCCCCATGTGGTAAGGTTAGGCAACAACACATCTTCCACGCTGATCCTCAACACGGGGGCCCCTCAGTGGTGCGTGCTCAGTCCCCTCCTGTACTCCCTGTTCACTCATGACTGCACGGCCAGGCAATACCATCAATACGTTTTCCGATGACACAACAGTGGTAGGCCTAATCACCGACAACACAGCCTATAGAGAGGAGGTCAGAGACCCGGCCGTGTGGTGCCAGGACAACAACCTCTCCCTCAACATGATCAAGACAAAGGAGATGACTGTGGACTACAGGAAAAAGAGGACCGAACACTCCCCTATTCTCATTGATGCAGCTGCAGTGGAGCATGTTGAGAGCTTCAAGTTCCTTGATGTCTACATCACCAACAAACTAACATAGTTTGCACACCAAGACAGTTGTGAAGAGGGCACGACGAAAACTATTCCCCCTTGGGAGACTGAAAAGATTTGGCATGGGTCCTCAGATTCTCAAAAGGTTCTACAGCTGCACCATCGAGAGCATCCTGACTGGTTGCATCACTGCCTGGTATGGCAACTGCCCAGCCTCTGACCGCAAGGCACTACAGAGGGTAGTGCAAACAGCCCAGTACATCACTGGGGCCAAGCTTCCTGCCATCCAGCACCTCTATACCAGGCGGTGTCAGAGGAAGGCCCTAAGGCCCTAAAAATGGTCAATGTCTCCTGCCACCCTAGTCATAGACTGCTCTCTCTGCTCTCTCAGCGGTACCGGTGTACCGGTGTACCAATTTGCGGGGGTGACAGTCTAGGTCCAAGAGGCTTCTAAATAGTTTCTACCCCCAAGCCATAAGACTCCTGAACACTTAAACAAAAGGATACCCAGACTATTGCCCCCTCTCTCCCTCTTTTACACCGCTGCTACTCTCTGTTAACTTCTATGCATAGTCACTTTAAAAACTCTGCCTACATTTACATATTACTTCAACTAAACGGTGCCTCCGCACATTGACTCTGTACCGGTACCCCCCTGTATATAGTCTTGCTATTGTTATTTTACTGCTGCTCTTTAATTACTTGTTACTTTTATTTCTTATTCTTATCCATATTTTTTGAAACTGCATTGTTGGTTAGGAGCTCGTAACTAAGCATTTCACTGTCAGGTCTACACCTGTTGTATTCGGTGCATGTGACCAAAACAATTTGATTTCATTTGAGTCAAACAGTTGTACTGAGCTCACGAGGCCACAGTACAGTACATGGACTTGGTAGGAAGTGTAATACTTGGTAATATATTGGATACCACAAGATTATCAGCAAGAGCATCCCTGGAGGCAGATGCAACACAGGAGAAGATAGCAAACTGTTTATACCACCGTACACACTGAAGTTTGCTGTCAGACTAACCTATGGTTGTTGTTTTGTGCACTGGAGCCCTATGCGATACTGTATGATTCACTAGGCCTGCTCCCATTTTTCATCCCCTACTCCTCTATATTACTGCATGCCCAGAAAGCTACAATCTCCCCCATTTGACCATCTCCCCTCTTTCCTTTCTCTGTTCCGAGTTAAACAGGATCTCATCTTTTTGAATACTTAAAGCGGTACCCTCTTGATTCCCTTGTTAGATAGTTGAAGTACATCCTCTCCTGGCTCCTTTTCAATGTCACCAGAAAATGCTGAGGATAACTGCTTTCAAATGAATGAGTAGGCAAACACAGTGTGTACATATACTTCACTGACAAATCGACACACACCGAAAAACACACTCAGAAATAGACAATCCATTATTTACAGACACTATATGCTTATTTCATGTTATTTAACCAGGAAAGTTCACTCAGTACACTTCCTAAGATCACAGTCCTGGTACTACAGTATACTCGTCTGCGATTGGTACAGATGTATGATCTTAATTTGAGCCAGTTTGCTACAGCAGGAAAATAATCAATCAGCAACAGAAAATGTGAATTATTATGTGAATTATAATTATTGGACTTTTTTGTCGGGGTTAATACATTTTTCGTAAGGGAAATTACAAACTTCCGAAATCTTTTAAAACCTCAAATACACAATTAAATGTTAAGTTATCCTGCAACAGGTTGATCAAATTAAGATCCTACATCTGTACTGGGGGTGACGGTCAATGCAGAAAACAACACCAATATTGTCCAGTATTGACTTCAAATATTAGGATTCAAAACGTTGCTCCATACACAGGCTACTGCTAGGCTGTGTGTTGAAAAAGTCTTCATATCTACAACTGAACTCAACCAGAGTAATCAGGCAGCTAGTCCACAGCAACATCCATTATGGAACCAGACACTGTCTGTTGCATCTTTTATGAAAAAACATTATCTTAGATATATTTTTTTGACGTGGGAGAACACATTTTTATGATTCAGATTGTGCCATTTCAGAAACTCTATTAATCTGAAAAGCTTTAATTTTGCAGCACTACCCTTTCCATTTAAAGGCCCACGTCTGTAGAGGGGAACAAAATACAAAACCACAATGTACGGGTTGCTATGGCAACTCCCAACATTAAATTGTGATGGTTATCAGAAGCTTTCTTGTTGTAAAATGACCTTTTATGTATTCCAGTGAATCCCTGAAAGATAGTTTTAGATGGTGGCCCTCAGAGTGAATACCGGTGACATGAGCCTTAAGAAGTGTGTGTGCGCTGTGTCTATTACATGTGAGTTTTTCAATGAATAATGCAAGTTTATTTGTGGCGTGACATTCAATGAGTGGTGTTTGTGTGTGTGTGTATTTGTGCATGCACAGAGAATGAAATGAAAGGTGTTATGCCAGTGTGCATGTTAGTGCCCACATGCCAGTGTGTGTATGGTGTTAGCAGGATAGCACAGAGTGTGAAGTAGAATGTGGCACCCACAGAGGAGAGGAGTGTGAGGTGGAGGAGAGACACATGATCCTCCATCACCAACCACAGCAGCTACCAAGGCCCAACTACACACACACACACACACACACACACACACACACACACACACACACACACACACACACACACACACACACACACACACTAGCAGCACTTACTAAAACCCTGTTGGCTGATGTTATATAGCCTATAGCCACTTAAGTGAGGGCATGTTGATTATACCACGGCATACAGCACACATGATGAGGTGGGGAGAATGGAGGGATGAAGGAGGGGTGGGGGAGAGAGAGTGGGAGGCCGCAGTGCCTTTTCTTCTCTCTGGGTAATGTAAATATTTCACTGTGTTTCCATCTCTGGGACCATCCCCTGTCCTCTACCATTTCACTCCTCTCTCAGTCCTCCCTTTCTTCTCGTCTTCCACTGGTCTGTTTGACCATCTGAAGGGCAACTCATCTCAACACCAGACTCTTCCGTCTCCTGACCCTGGATGTGTTGACTGAACTGAACACCAGGAAGGTAACGCCAGAGAGCTCCAACTTATTCTCCATGTACAGCCTCCATCAACAGAACCAGACCTCAACCAGAAAACTACCAACAAACCATCCAATCAACCAGAACACCACTAACTAATCATCCAATCAACCACAACACCACTAAATAACCATCCATTCAACCAGAACACCACTAACTAATCATCCAATCAACCAGAACACAACTACCTAACCATCCTTTCAACCAGCACACCACTAACTAACCATCAATTCAACCAGAACACTACTAACTAATCATCCATTCAACCAGAACACTACTAACTAATCATCCATTCAACCAGAACACTACTAACTAATCATCCATTCAACCAGAACACTACTAACTAACCACCCATTCAACCAGAACACTACTAACTAACCACCCATTCAACCAGAACACTACTAACTAACCACCCATTCAACCAGAACACTACTAACTAATCATCCATTCAACCAGAACACTACTAACTAACCACCCATTCAACCAGAACACTACTAACTAATCATCCATTCAACCAGAACACTACTAAATAACCACCCATTCAACCAGAACAGTACCAACTAATCATCCATTCAACCAAAACACTACTAACTAACCATCCATTCAACCAGAACACTACTAACTAACCATCCATTCAACCTGAGCACTACTAACTAACCATCCATTCAACCAGAACACTAACTAACCATCCATTCAATCAGAACACTACTAACTAAGCACCCATTCAACCAGAACACCACTAACTTTTATTTTATTTTATTTTATATTTCACCTTTATTTAACCAGGTAGGCAAGTCGAGAACAAGTTCTCATTTACAATTGCGACCTGGCCAAGATAAAGCAAAGCAGTTTGACACATAACGACACAGAGTTACACATGGAGTAAAACAAACATACAGTCAATAATACAGTATAAACAAGTCTATATATGATGTGAGCAAATGAGGTGAGATAAGGGAGGTAAAGGCAAAAAAAGGCCACGGTGGCAAAGTAAATACAATATAGCAAGTAAAACACTGGAATGGTAGATTTGCAGTGGAAGAATGTGCAAAATAGAAATAAAAATAATGGGGTGCAAAGGAGCAAAATAAATAAATAAATAAAATAAAATAAATACAGTAGGGAAAGAGGTAGTTGTTTGGGCTAAATTATAGCTGGGCTATGTACAGGTCCATTAATCTGTGAGCTGCTCTGACAGCTGGTGCTTAAAGCTAGTGAGGGAGATAAGTGTTTCCAGTTTCAGAGATTTTTGTAGTTCGTTCCAGTCATTAGCAGCAGAGAACTGGAAGGAGAGGCGGCCAAAGAAAGAATTGGTTTTGGGGGTGATCAGAGAGATATACCTGCTGGAGCGCGTGCTACAGGTGGGTGATGGTATGGTGACCAGCAAGCTGAGACAAGGGGGGACTTTACCTAGCAGGATCTTGTAGATGACATGGAGCCAGTGGTTTTGGCGACGAGTATGAAGCGAGGGCCAGCCAACGAGAGCGTACAGGTCACAATGGTGGGTAGTATATGGGGCTTTGGTGACAAAACGGATGGCACTGTGATAGACTGCATCCAATTTATTGAGTAGGGTATTGGAGGCTATTTTGTAAATGACATCGCCAAAGTCGAGGATTGGTAGGATAGTCAGTTTTACGAGGGTATGTTTGGCAGCATGAATGAACGATGCTTTGTTGCGAAATAGGAAGCCGTTCCTAGATTTAATTTTGGTTTGGAGATATTTGATATGGGTCTGGAAGGAGAGTTTACAGTCTAACCAGACACCTAGGTATTTGTAGTTGTCCACGTATTCTAAGTCAGAGCCATCCAGAGTAGTGTTGTTGGACAGGCGGGCAGGTGCAGGCAGCGATCGGTTGAAGAGCATGCATTTAGTTTTACTTGTATTTAAGAGCAATTGGAGGCCATGGAAGGAGAGTTGTATGGCATTGAAGCTTGCCTGGAAGGTTGTTAACACAGTGTCCAAAGAAGGGCCAGAAGTATACAGAATGGTGTCGTCTGCATATAGGTGGATCAGACACTCACCAGCAGCAAGAGCGACATCATTGATGTATACAGAGAAGAGAGTCGGTCCAAGAATTGAACCCTGTGGCACCCCCATTGAGACGGCCAGAGGTCCGGACAGCAGACCCTCCGATTTGACACACTGAACTCTATCAGAGAAGTAGTTGGTGAACCAGGCGAGGCAATCATTTGAGAAACCAAGGCTGTCGAGCCTGCAGATGAGGATGTGGTGATTGACAGAGTCGAAAGCCTTGGCCAGATCAATGAATACGGCTGCACAGTAATGTTTCTTATCGATGGCGGTTAAGATATCGTTTAGGACCTTGAGCGTGGCTGAGGTGCACCCATGACCAGCTCTGAAACCAGATTGCATAGCAGAGAGGGTATGGTGAGATTCGAAATGGTCGGTAATCTGTTTATTGACTTGGCTTTCGAAGACCTTAGAAAGGCAGGGTAGGATAGATATAAGTCTGTAGCTATTTATTGTTTTATTTATTTCACCTGTATTTAACCAGGTAGGCAAGTTGAGAACAAGTTCTCATTTACAATTGCGACCTGTCCAAGATAAAGCAAAGCAGTTCGACACATACAACGACACAGAGTTACACATGGAGTAAAACAAACATACAGTCAATAATACAGTATTAACAAGTGATATGATGTGAGCAAATGAGGTGAGATAAGGAAGGTAAAGGCAAAAAAAGGCCATGGTGGCAAAGTAAATACAATATAGCAAGTAAAACACTGGAATGGTAGATTTGCAATGGAAGAATGTGCAAAGTATAAATAAAAATAATGGGGTGCAAAGGAGCAAAATAAATAAATAAATTAAATACAGCAGGGAAAGAGGTAGTTGTTTGGGCTAAATTATAGGTGGGCTATGTACAGGTGCCGTAATCTGTGAGCTGCTCTGACAGTTCGTGCTTAAAGCTAGTGAGGGAGATAAGTGTTTCCAGTTTCAGAGATTTTTGTAGTTCGTTCCAGTCATTGGCAGCAGAGAACTGGAAGGAGAGGCGGCCAAAGAAAGAATTGGTTTTGGGGGTGACTAGAGAGATATACCTGCTGGAGCGTGTGCTACAGGTGGGAGATGCTATGGTGATCAGCGAGCTGAGATAAGGGGGGACTTTACCTAGCAGGATCTTGTAGATGACATGGAGCCAGTGGGTTTGGCGACGAGTATGAAGCGAGGGCCAGCCAACGAGAGCGTACAGGTTGCAATGGTGGGTAGTATATGGGGCTTTGGTGACAAAACGGTTTGCACTGTGATAGACTGCATCCAATTTGTTGAGTAGGGTATTGGAGGCTATTTTGTAAATGACATCGCCAAAGTCGAGGATTGGTAGGATGGTCAGTTTTACAAGGGTATGTTTAGCTAACCATCCATTAAATCAGAACACCACTAACTAATCATCCATTCAACCAGAACACAACCAGAACACCACTAACTAACCATCCATTCAACCAGAACACTAGTAACCATTCATTCATCCAGAACACCACTAACAAACCATCCATTAAATCAGAACACCACTAACTAACCACCCATTCAACCAGAACACTACTAACTAACCATCCATTCAACCAGAACACTACTAACTAACCATCCATTCAACCAGAACACTACTAACTAACCACCCATTCAACCAGAACACCACTAACAAACCATCCATTAAATCAGAACACCACTAACTAACCACCCATTCAACCAGAACACTACTAACTAACCATCCATTCAACCAGAACACTACTAACTAACCATCCATTCAACCAGAACACTACTAACTAACCATCCATTCAACCAGCACACTACTAACTATGAGAGAGAATGATCAAAACAACAACAAAATAGGTTGTTGAACGTGAGCCACTACAGCTCAGACTGTGTGTGTTTAAATAAAAGTCCTGCTATCAGTTTGTGTGTGTTTGAGAGAGTGAGAGTGAGAGAGAGAGGGAAAGAAAGACAGAAAGAGAGTAGGAGAGAGAGATAGTGTTTGTGTTTAAAGGCTCTGGTGAGAGCGATAGCCCTTAGCCCTCTTATCGCTATTCTCTGAGGTAACACTACTTCTCCTCAGGTCCTATGCATGATAAAACAGAGGTTGTGTGTGTGTCTGTAGGTCCCATACATGATAAAACAGAGGTTGTGTGTGTGTGTGTAGGTCCCATGCATGATAAAACAGAGGTTGTGTGTGTGTGTAGGTCCCATACATGATAAAACAGAGGTTGTGTGTGTGTGTAGGTCCCATACATGATAAAACAGAGGTTGTGTGTGTGTGTAGGTCCCATACATGATAAAACAGAGGTTGTGTGTGTGTGTAGGTCCCATACATGATAAAACAGAGGTTGTGTGTGTGTGAGGGTCCCATACATGATAAAACAGAGGTTGTGTGTGTGTGTAGGTCCTATGCATGATAAAACAGAGGTTCTGTGTGTGTGTGTGTAGGTCCCATGCATGATAAAACAGAGGTTGTGTGTGTGTGTAGGTCCCATGCATGATAAAACAGAGGTTGTGTGTGTGTGTAGGTCCCATGCATGATAAAACAGAGGTTGTGTGTGTGTGTAGGTCCCATGCATGATAAAACAGAGGTTGTGTGTGTGTGTGTAGGTCCCATGCATGATAAAACAGAGGTTCTGTGTGTGTGTGTAGGTCCCATGCATGATAAAACAGAGGTTGTGTGTGTGTGTAGGTCCCATGCATGATAAAACAGAGGTTCTGTGTGTGTGTGTAGGTCCCATGCATGATAAAACAGAGGTTGTGTGTGTGTGTAGGTCCCATGCATGATAAAACAGAGGTTCTGTGTGTGTGTGTAGGTCCCATGCATGATAAAACAGAGGTTGTGTGTGTGTGTGTAGGTCCCATGCATGATAAAACAGAGGTTGTGTGTGTGTGTGTAGGTCCCATGTATGATAAAACAGAGGTTGTGTGTGTGTGTAGGTCCCATGCATGATAAAACAGAGGTTCTGTGTGTGTGTTGGTCCCATGCATGATAAAACAGAGGTTGTGTGTGTGTGTAGGTCCCATGCATGATAAAGCAGAGGTTCTGTGTGTGTGTGTGTGTGTGTGTGTGTGTGTGTGTGTGTGTGTGTGTGTGTGTGTGTGTGTGTGTGTGTGTGTGTGTGTGTGTGTGTGTGTGTGTGTGTGTGTGTGTGTGTGTGTGTCAGGGGATGTTTCATGGCTCCAGAGACAGGGACAGAGCAGAGAAACGTGATAGAGTGGAGGAATAAATGGAGGGACCTGCTATCATCATTAGAAGTGCCAGACACCCCAGAGTGCCTATCATATTAGTGTGATTACATTGCATGATTTATATGCCTGCCAAGCCTCCCCTGCTAAGCAGACATTATGCACATCACAGTCCCGTAGCTCTTTGACACACATACTGTATGTCCTTTGTTCCTTGGAGTGTTTGCTAAACAAGGTGTGAGCCAACGCACTTTAAAAGCTCCACCACAGCATTGCCTTCTGGTAAATATAGATATTTTTTAATTTAACTACACAAGTCAATTAAAAACGAATTCTTATTTACAATGACGGCCTAGGAACAATGGGTTAACTGCCTTGTTCAGGGGCAGACAGACAGATTTCTACATTGTCAGCTCAGGGATTCGATATACCAACCTTTCAGTTAGAGGCCCAACGCTGTAACCACTAGGCTACCTGCCGTATATACAGTGTACAGTGCCTTCTGAAAGTATTCATACCCCTTGACTTATTCCAGATTTTGTTGTGTTGCAGCCTGAATTCAAAATTGATTAAATGTATTTTGTTTCTCACCCATTTACACACAATAACCCATAATGCCATAGTGAAAACATGATTTTTTGAAAATGAAATACAGAAATCTAATTTACATAAGTATTCACACCCTTGAGTCAATACATGTTAGAATCACTTTTGGTAGCGATTACAGCTGTGAGTCATTCAGCTTCACTATGCACACTTGGATTGTATAATACTTGCACATTATTATTTTAAAAATTATTCAAGCTCTGTCAAGTTGGTTGTTGATCATTGCTAGACACCCATTTTCAAGTCTATTTACGTCAAAACTGTAACTAGGCCGTTATTAAGGAACATTCAATGTCTTCTTAGTAAGCAATTCCAATGTATATTTGGCCTTGTGTTTTAGGTTATTGACCTGCTGAAAGGTGAATTTGTCTCCCAATGTCTGTTGGAAAGCAGACTAAACCAGGGTTTCCTCTAGGATTTTGCCTGTACTCAGCTGTATTCCTAAAAAACTCTGTAGACCTTGCCGATGACAAGCATACACATAACATGCAGCCACCACCATGCTTGGAAATATGAAGAGTCACTCAGTGATGTGTTGTGTTGGATTTGCCCCAAACATAATGCTTTGTATTCAGGACATACAGGAAATTTCTTTGCAGTTTTATTTTAGTGCCTTATTGCAAAACAGGAGGCACACTCTGTCATATAGGTTAGTATTGTGGAGTAACTACAATGTTGTTGATCCATCCTTAGTTTTCTCCTATCACAGCGATGAAACTCTAACTGTTTTAAAGTTACCATTAGCCTCATGGTGAAATCCCTGAGCGGGTTTCCTTCCTCTCCGGCAACTGAGTTAGGAAGGACGCCTGTATCTTTGTTGTGTCTGAGTGTATTGATACACCATCCAAAGTGTAATTAATAACGCCACATTTCTCTAAGGGATATTTATTCAATGTCTGCTTCTTTAAAAAAAAAAGTATTTTATCTACCAATAGGTGCCCTTCTTTACGAAGCATTGGAAAACCTCCCTGGTGTTTGTGGTTGAATATGCGTTTGAAATTCACTGCTCGACTGAGGGACCTTAAAGATAATTGTATGTGTGGGGTACAGAGATGAAGTAGTCATTCAAAAATCATGTTTAACACTATTACTGCACACAGAGTGATCCCATGCAACTTATTATGTGACAAGTTGAGCAAATGTTTACTCCTGAACATATTTAGGCTTGCCATAATTAAGGGGTTGAATACTTATGGGTTATTGTGTTTAGGTCAGTGATACAAAATCGCGATTTAATCCATTTTAAATGTAGGCTGTTACAACAAAATGTGGAAAATGTCAATGGGGTGTGAATACTTTCTGAAGACACTGTTTGTAGAAGTACATTTCATCCCTCGGGGCCATCGCTCAGTGATGTCATTGACAGCTAAAAAGGGATACAGTGATATATAACCCAGATGAAAAAGAGATGCTGTAAGTAGCACAACTGCAATGGAAGACACAACTGCCAACCCAACCCTGTAAAACAACACATTTCCCTGACAATAAAACGTCTTATCTTATTCAAATTAGAAAAGTTTGCCAAATCTTATATTGGATAAAGCTGGTATATTCTTTGACCGGATCTCATTGTTTTCTCTTCTCTTTATTTATAGACTATCTGATTGAACCTTTGATATGGAAAGACACCACACAGAACAAGGGGTGGAGAAAGAGGAACGGACAGAAAGAAACAGAAAGAGAGAACGATTATAACATGAAACGGGGCCAGCTTGTGACGCAAGTGTTCCTGATCCTCTGCAGCCTTGATCGAGGAAAAGCTCAAGATTTTTGAATAATCCCAGAATATTCTATTAGGGCATTCTTATTCCAAAACTCTGAATGGGGACATCTCAACTACTGAATAGAGGGATCCAAAGAGAGAAAGCTGAAAGCATTCCATAGGCCTCAGTGAATGTCCTGCCTCTGTCTTTATCAGAAAACTAACAGAAACAATATCCAAAAGGACAGACTCCCTAAACGCCTGTCTATCATCACTTGCAACTCATACAGGGTGAAAAACATCTTAAAAAGACAAGCAATTATCAACTTTTAGAGACAGAGAGACTCGATTGATTGGGATTTTTAAATAGTTTTCTTTAAAAAAAAATCTCCTTTCTTTCTTTCTTTCTTTCTTTCTTTCTTTCTTTCTCTCCTTTCCTCCTCTTCTCTCCTATTTCTCCCTCTCCTCCCTCTCCCTCCCCCGAGGTCGTGGAATTGATCACTTCTCCCGACTATTTGCATTGGACTCTTAGATGAAATCAGGACTCAGAAAAAGCATTGGATTGGTTTCGGGAGCAACCACAGTACCTAAAAAGTGATGACCTGCACCCGAACAGGAGAAGAGTTTGGATGCTGAGTGCTAACATCGAAAGGGTACTAAAAAAGTGATCGGATATCAGTCCCTGTCCGCAACAGGTAACACATTGATTCTTGTTTTAATCCACGTCCTAGTTTGAGGCATAGACAAAATGGCACAGTTCTAAGCAATCTTTTATCTACTGTACTGTATACCATTTCAAGACAACCCCATGGCTATTTGATATAGAGGGTTATCTACTGATCATAGCTTGTTTGTATTAGAGACTCAGTCTGATCTGAAATACCACATCTGTGGCCTTGGACTGATTCATGTAAATGTTAGAAGTTTGATTTAGAAAATGGATCTTATTGTAATTCTGGCTTCTCAGACCAAAGCATACATTTTGATAATTACTGAGTCTTGGTAAAAACAAGTCTGTGCCAGACTCTGATGTGTCTCTGAATGGATATAATGTTTATATATCTGACAGAGCTGGCAGAGGTAGGGGTGTCGCCATTTCATAAAGAACAACTTGAATGTTGCTGTGTGTAATACCACCTCTGTCCCCAAGCAATTTGAATGTCTTGTTCTAAATGTGTGCCTTGGTAATAATGGACCAACGAACGTTAGTGGGAGTTTATCATCCTCCCTCAGCCCTCCCAATTGCTCTTAGAAAATAGCCTGACTTGATGTTTAACTATGCTAAATCTGAATGATTAATATTCAATGGTCTTTACCTGGATTGATCCAGATAGACTGAAATATATTTGTACTGAGCTAAATTTAACTAAACCAACCAATCCCAACTAAACCAGCCTGAAAAATACACTATTTTGGAAATCAATCTGACAAACGCCCCTGTTTGCTAACCGTGACCAGTGACCATTGTTCCATTGTCCCATTGCCGGTAAGATATCCTAAATCATGTTGCCGCATTTTGTCTTTGTTGGTTCAATGAGCAACCATCCCTGTGTCATGACGTTGGCCTGGGGGATAGGTTTATGACAGTCATAAATACCTCTTCCCCCCCTTTTCCTCTCTCTAACCTACTGAGGTTACATTAAAAAAACCTTGGTTAACATAGAGATTCTGGGAACATCAGTAGGTGGGGGGAAATGAACTATATTCTGGTAATCTGAACAATTGAACATATGTGGTTGTACTTAATGAATATGATGTCAGTTCGGTTGTCATCTGAGACATTCTCATCAATGATAAGATGACATAAACTCTACAGTGGAAAGTCTACACATCAGAGTTATCGGATTCACACGGACTTGTTGTTCAATTTAAATGTTTGAATATGAAATGATTTGTGATGGGATGAAATGAAATGTGATTTTAGCTTCTAAAATGTGAGTTGTGGGTTTTCATAAGTTAAGGCTGCTCACTCAGTGGCCAGCCTCTGTGACAGGACATGGGCTATAAAAAAATTCAAACACGCCTCTTCTCCCTTCCTATATAAAGCCTTGATTACAACAGCACTTCCTGTTCCAAGGATATGAGGACGACGGTCCTATGTCAGAATGGTTCAGATAATAACTACAGAACGAAGCTAACATCAGCATGAGCTTTGGTTGCGAATGGTATGAACTTTTGAACTCTTATTCACTACAGAAGTGATACCTCCGTTGAGTTAGCAACAGCAGCTGCAAACGAAGGTTAGGAAGGAACAGACAGAGTATCCCGTCTATCACACAACGACATTACTACAATGTATCCAATTAACCTATTAAAATATTTATTGCATTTTCCTTTTCCAAATGGGAGGTAATTTAGAATGCATAATATACTGTATTTACGATAGCACAGCTTTTTCCCTTTGTTCCTCAGTCTCTCGCTCTTTCACTCAACCTAGCCCCTTTTCCTTTGTGTAACAAGCTGTCATATCTGTTCCACCCGCTAGGGACGTTTTCCTTTATGACTTAGTTTGTAATCAAGTTATGATTAATTGTGTGTATGTGAATTCTGTGTAATTAGGTAGGTATTTAGTAAATAAATAATTAAACACAATTTTGTATTGCTGATTCAAATTGTTAGCCAGGTGTAACGGCGTTCGTCTGTTGAATGAAGAGAGTCAGACCGAAATGCAGCGTGTAGGTTACTCATGACTTTAATGAAAGTATCGCGGTACATGAAATAACTGAAACTAAATACAAAAACAACAGAACGGAACGTGAACTAATTACAGCCTATCTGGCGACTACAACACAGAGACAGGAACAAACACCCACAAAATACAAAGCGAAACACAGGCTACCTAAATACGGTTCCCAATCAGAGACAACGATAAGCACCTGACTCCAATTGAGAATCGCCTCAGGCAGCCAAGCCTATACAACACCCCTAATTATCCGCGATCCCAAATACTACAAACCCCAATAAGAAAAACAACATATAAACACATGTCACACCCTGGCCTACCCAAACATATAACAAAAACACAAAATACAATGACCAAGGCGTGACACCAGGGTTCTTGCAGATAAAATCATTTACAACTTTCAGATGAGACTGAATTAAGACGATAATTGACATTGACGGTTATTGATGTAAAATATTACTATGTCTTTAAGAGTTTATTCGGAAGATAATAGCTCTATAGATATTATTTTGTGGTGCCCGACTCTCTAGTTAATTATATTTACATGGTTAGCTCAATCAGGTGTTATTAATTACGGATCAATTATTTTATAGAATAGCAAGTCATATCACATAATCCGGCATAGCCAAAGACCTGTATGACCTGGGGTTGTATGATTGGGAGGGTGTGTCCTCAATCTCTGATTCGGATCAGGCCCTTAACTCCCTGTCTAACTCGGATGTAGATTAGCATTCCCCATAGAAAATATTAAGGTTAAAGGACCGATCTAAATCAAGCCTCACTCATTAATTGTCTGAGAGATTTCATGAAAGAAATTTAGCTTGGGCCAAGGCTAGATTGGCTGGGGTGGTAGGGTAGCCTAGTGGTTAGAGCGTTGGACTAGTAACCGGAAGGTTGCAAGTTCAAACCCCTGAGCTGACAAGGTCGTTCTGCCCCTGAACAGGCAGTTAACCCACTGTTCCTAGGCCGTCATTGAAAATAAGAATTTGTTCTTAACTGACTTGCCTGGTTAAATAAAGGTAAAAATAAAATAAAAAATTCTACCTCTGACTGGCAGTCCTTCAGACATTTGAGAAATAGATGTCTTACTCAGGTTAGAAAAGCATTGCAGTGCTAGAGGCGTCATTACAGAACCTGGTTCAATCCTGGGCTGTATCACAACCGGCCATGATTGGGAGTCCCATAGGGCAGCGCACAATTAGTCCGGGTTAGGGGAGGGTTTGGTCGGGTGGGATTTACTTGGCTCATTGCGCTCTAGAGACTCCTTGTGACGTGCTGGGGACCTGCAGGCTGACCTCGGTTGTCAGATGAACAGTATTTCCTTCGACACATTGGTGCGGCTCACTTACGGGTTAAGTGGGCGGGTGTTAATAAGCTCAGTTTGGCAGGAAATGGGCCTCAACTAACCAGTGCCCCCACACACTGACTCTATTATTTTACTGCTGCTCATCAATTACTTGTTACTTTTTAATTCTTATTCTTATCCGTATATTTTTGAACTGCATTGTTGGTTAGGGGCTCGCTCGTAAGTAAGCAATTCACTGGCAGGTCTATAACAGGTTTGGCCTACAAACTAATGTGACCAATCTATGGAAAGATAAGACTCCCACGAATACGATGGATCCGTTTTGCTCTTACGCCTCCCACAGTTGTCACGGGACTCGTCAGAAGGTAACCCATATAAATGAATGGAAGTATGGAGGTAGTTTTATGCCTACAAAAATAAGGGGTTAAATATGTGTAGAAAAAAAACACAAATATTTCCTGAGCTTTCTTATACCTCCTAGACAAAGGACAGACACTACAAAACTTTATTGCTTATGATTTATATTGCTTATCACAGTCCTTTTTCCCACTTGTGAATGTGTTATTCAATGTGTTTCTATGGCTTATAATATTAAACACCAAATTAATTATTTTATAAAATAATTGCTATACCTGAAGGATCCTATTATTCAAAATCAAATAGCTAAACGATCCATGGTATGACCATCTTAAAACAATTCCCCTCTCTAAACATCAGGAAGCAGGTTGTAAAGGCAACCTTTCTGCCAGTTCTTGATTATTGTGACACCATTTATAAGAAAGCAGCAACCACTACTCTAAAACCCTTGGATATAGTGTACCATAGCGTGCTTTGCTTTTTCACAGGTGACAGGTTTAATACTCATCACTGCATCCTTTATCAGAAGGTCGGCTGGATTACTCTAAATTCCCGTAGATCACTTAATTTCTCCCTTTTTGTTTCCAAAGCTCTGCTGCACCAGCTTCCAACATATCTCACTTCTCTGTATAGAAATATGAGGCACCCAACCTGCTCACAGGGTTGAGGTCCCTCATGCCTCTACCAACCTAGGTAAATCAGCCTTTAGTTTTAATGCCCCCCCCCCCATAATATACAAATCCCTGGTGCCAATAGGGCAGTTTAGAATGCTGATGAGGAAGGAATTCACTGAGGTTTGCGAGTGTTTTGGTTGAATGTAAGAATTTATTTGTGTTGTTGAATTGTAATGCATCTGTAACTGCTGCATCTGTAATTTCTCTTTTGCTGTTTTATTGAATTATAATGTTGATTTGTGAATTGTTTCTTCTCAGGGCACCATTGAGAATGAGATTCTGGTCTTAATAGGATTCTCCTGAATAAATAAAAGTTAATACATAAATACAAATCTTTCTCCCATTCTTCCTCCAATGAATTTTCTCCTCTCCACTGCCTCAATCCCCATCTTGTAAACTAACCCTTCAGACAATAAAAATACTTGCATTCCCTCCTCTCTCTCAGTCACATCCCTCTCTCATCCCTCTATCCTTGTCCTTTTTGTATGATGAGTTCATTATGTTTTATACCAGTCATTATCGGATGTCTTTATCCAGGCAGGGAGCTGGGCTGGATTCTGCAACCTGGGAGTTTTATGAAGATGGGGAAAGGTGGTGTGTGGGCGTTCATGTGTGACTGTGCATACTTTTATGTGTATGTGTGTATGTCTGTGTGTGTATGTGTGTGTGTGTTAACCTTGACCAAGGGCATTTCAGAAGCATTATGCCACCCTGGGGTCCCAAATTGCAGCCATCTGGTCTGGAGTAGAGAGTAGTGGATTGTGCTTGGGTCTCAGTATTACCATTGGCAGGTTAAAGCTCCTACAGCCCCTGAGATGGCAGTTATACTGGGCTTCTCCATGACTGGGTCAGGGCCGTTAAAAACAAAACACTAGAATCTGCAAATATCTACAAATACTGTATATTCCTCCAAAATAAATACTCAAACTCCTATATTTATTTGTTCAGTTTATCAGGAGTGTAGCAGAGCAAGGCAATGCAGGCTGATGTTAGTGTGTATTCAGTTTCCCCATCATAGCTGTTATTTGGTTGTTTGTGTTATCACTTATACATATGTTCTGAAAATCCAACAACATTCCACAGATAAAACACTGAGCACTCTGTTATTTTTTTCAAACTTTTAGCTTACAGCTTGTAGGTGTCTGTCTTATCAGACAGGTTCTTCTTTAACCATTATTCACCCAGATAGTACCTTTTAGACAAAGCATTTCTTTCCCACCCGAGATGCTGAGGCTGACATTTGCACAGCTCAGACAGGCAGACAGGGAGGCTCTGCCTGTGTCTCAGACCATTACTGAGAGTGTGTGTGTGTGTGTGTGTGTGTGTGTGTGTGTGTGTGTGTGTGTGTGTGTGTGTGTGTGTGTGTGTGTGTGTGTGTGTGTGTGTGTGTGTGTGTGTGTGTGTGAGAGATGTGGTGAGGTGGGAAGCCTGACAACAAGGCCTGGAGAGACACACACCATAGGGACACAGCAGGGGGTGATGGGAAGGCAGCTGCTCCGGGCGAGCGACTCCTGAAAGCCATGTCAGTGTCAGGGGATCAATATGTGTGTGACTGGCGAAAGGCTATCTGTTACACCTGTTTTACACACTGTCTCACAAACCAATCTACACACAACGTCTCACACACTATCCTACACAACTCTACAAGTGAGACAGACAAAATGACAGTCAGACAAATTAACTAGAGGATGAACAGATGGACAGAGATACAGACAAGTAGACAGGCATTCAGGCAGACAAGCAGGCAGGCAGGTAAGCAGACAAGACACAGACCTTTCACACGACTACCTTCTAGACAAGCTTAGTACAACACATACCATGCTGCCTAAGCACGATTGTTCCACCAGAGGGCTTGGGTTGACCCCAATAATCAAACTACAGCTTGACCACACACTAGTGGACAGTGTGTCTCTCCATTTGCCCAGCCTGGCCCGGCTTGGCCCAGTGAACAGTGGAGCGGCGTGGCCGTGTGATTGGAGCAGGGAGATCGTCACAACTCTGAGCGTTACATTCTAGCGGGCATAGAGATTAGAGCAGCTAAATGCTGGCTGGGCCATGGATGTGACACACATACGGGGCATTCATAATGCCCCTTAGCCCTGGGCTAAGGAAGATTTTTACATTTTTACTCCATATACAAACGTATACATACAAACAACAAATTACAGACGCACACAAACCATGACTACATCTCATCTGCCCAGACCCGCATGCTCACACCCCCATCCTTAGTGCCTGCGTTATTGTTTGCCACAGATTTTTTCATTGTGTTAATTAATGGTCGGATTAAATTATTTCCACGTTTTTAGTATACGTTTTAGCAAGATGAGTGATGAGAAAAGAATAGTCCAGCCTTGAAATATGCAGACCAACGGATTAAAAGTATGTTTACATTGTAATACTTCTGACAGCCAACTTTCTAGGTTCCATTAGTTTATATTTTTCACATTCTAAAGTGGGCTAGCACCAACCTTAGCCCAGTGCTGTTAGCACCAAATTTTCAGGGTTAACACAAAAAACATGGTGCCAAAATAGCCAGTGTAAAACGGGGTCTAGAACAACACCTAGAATGCTCACAGTCCAATCACAAAAGCTGCATTGTCACTTAATTTACATATACTTGTGATGCTTATAATTATTATGCACGTTATTTTGATAGCCAAATTCATACTATTTCATCCTTCCATCTGAGGACAAAAATCGAAATAATTTAATCAGTATGCCTAACAAAAATGGCTTCTATGCCGGCTAACGTCTTCTCATGAAGCCAACTAATGCTTCAAACTATACAGCTGGAAGGGCAGCAAACACTCCATTTTAATCTGTTTTCATAGCTTTTGTAATAACATTTATTAGGATATATCCATGATAATAATAGTTTTGCATGATTTCACCTAGATCAGAAAAGTTTGTTCATTGACAGTATTCCCTGTACAGGGGCGAGATCGTATTTCAAAAGTGAAACATTGTTTCCGAGGCTCTGAAGAATCCACCTTCCAGAAACAAGTCTCTCAACGTTGCTGCTTGCTATAGACCCCCCTCAGGCCCCAGCGGTGCCCTGGACACCATATGTGAATTGATTGTCCCCCCATCTATCTTCAGAGCTAGGCTGCTAGATGACCTGAACTGGGACATGCCTAACACCACAGCCATCCCACAATCTAAGCTTGATGCCCTCAATCTCGCACAAATGATTAACGAACCTACCAGGTACAACCCCAAATTCGTAAACACGGGCACCCTCATAGATATCATCCTTACCAACTTGCCCTCCAAATAAACCTCTGCTGTCTTCAACCAAGATCTCAGCGATCACTGCCTCACTGCCTGCATCCGTAATGTGTCTGTGGTCAAACAACTACAACTCATCACTGTCAAACGCTCCCTAAAACACTTCAGCGAGCAGGCCTTTCTAATCGACCTTGCCTGGGTATCCTGGAAGGATATTGACCTCATCCTGTCAGTAGAGGATGCCTGGTTATTCTTTAAAAGTGCCTCCCTCAACATTTTAAATAAGCATGCCCCATTCAAAAAATGTAGAACCAGGAACAGATATAGCCCTTGGTTCACTCCAGACCTGACTGCCCTTGACCAGCACAAAAACATCCTGTGGCGTTCTGCATTATCATTGAATAGCCCCTGTGATATGCAACTTTCAGGAAAGTTAGGAACCAATATACACAGGCAGTTAGGAAAGCTATGGCTAGCTTTTTCAAACAGAAATTTGCATCCAGTAGCACAAACTCAAAAAGGTTCTGGGACACTGAAGTCTATGGAGAAAAAGAGCACTTCCTCCCAGCTTCCCACTGCACTGAGGCTAGGAAACATTGTCACGACCAAAAATTCCACTATAAATGAGAATTTCAATAAGCATTTTTCTACAGCGGGCCATGCTTTCCACCTGGCTACCACTACCCCGGTCAACTGCCCTGCACCCCCCACCGCAACTCTCCAAGTCTCCCCCATTTCTCCTTCACCCAAATCCAGATAGCTGATGTTCTGAAAGAGCTACAAAATCTGGACCCCTACAAATCAGCTGGGCTAGAAAATCTGGACCCTTTCTTTCAAAAATTATCTGCCGAAATTGTTGCAACCCCTATTACTAGCCTGTACAACCTCTCTTTCGTTTCCCAAAGATTGGAAAGTAGCCGTGATCATCCCCCTCTTCAAAGGGGGAGACACTCTAGACCCAAACTGCCACAGACCTTTATCTATCCTACCCTGCCTTTCTAAGGTCTTCGAAAGCCAAGTTAACAAACAGATTACCGGCCATTTCGAATCCCACCGTACCTTCTCCGCTATGCAATCTGTTTCAGAGCTGGTCCTGGGTGCACCTCAGCCACTCTCAAGGTCCTAAACGATATCATAACCTCCATCGATAAGAGAAATTACTGTGCAGCCGTATTCATCCACCTAGCCAAGGCTTTCGACTCTGTCAATCACCACATTCTTATCGGCAGACTCAACAGCCTTGGTTTCTCAAATGACTGTCTCGCCTGGTTCACAAACTACTTCTCTGATAGAGTTCTGTGTGTCAAATCAGAGGGCCTCTTGTCCGGACCTCTGGCAGTCTCTATGGGGGTGCCACAGGGTTCAATTCTCGGGCCGACTCTCTTCTCTGTATACATCAATGATGTCACTCTTGTTGATTCTCTGATCCACCTCTATGCAGACGACACAATTCTGTATAATTCTGGCCCTTCTTTGGACAAGCTCCAACTGCTCTTAAATGCAAGTAAATCTATATGCATGCTCTTCAACCGATAGCTGCCTGTACCTGCCTGCAAGTCAAGCATCACTATTCTGGACGGTTCTGACTTAGAATATGTGGACAACTACAAATACCTAGGTGTCTGGTTAGACTGTAAACTCTCCTTCCAAGCTCACATTAAGCATCTCCAATCCAAAACTAAATCTAGAATCGGCTTCTTATTTCGCAACAAAGCATCCGTCACTCATGCTGCCAAACATACCCTCGTAAAACTGACCATCCTACCAATCCTCATCTTCGGAGACGTCATCTATAAAATAGTCTCCAACACTCTACTCAACCAATTGGATGCAGTCTGTCACAGTGTCATCCGTTTTGTCACCAAAGCCCCATATACTACCCACCACGGCGACCTGTACGCTCTCGTTGGCTGACCCTCGCTTCATACTCGTCGCCAAACCCACTGGCTCCAGGTCATCTACAAGTCTCTGCTAGGTAAAGCCCTGCCTTATCTCAGCTCACTGGTCACTATAGCAGCACCCACTCTTAGCACGCACTCCAGCAGGTATATCTCACTGGTCACCCGCATAGCCAATTCCTCTTTGGCCGCCTTTCCTCCCAGTTCTCTGCTGCCAATGAGTGGAACGAATTGCAATAATCACTGAAGCTGGAGACTCCTATCTCCCTCACTAGCTTTAATCACCAGCTGTCAAAGCAGCTCACAGATCACTGCACCTGCACCTGTACATAGCCCATCTGTAAATAGCCCATCCAACTACCTCATCCCCATACTGTATTTATTTATTTATGTTGCTCCTTTGCACCCCAATTTCTCTACTTGCACATTCATCTTCTGCACATCTATCACTCCAGTGTTTAATTGCTATATTGTAATTATTTCGCCACTATAGCCTATTTTATTGCCTTACCTCCCTTAACTTACCTCATTTGCACACTCTGTATATAGACTTTTAATTATAGACTGTATAATTGACTGTATGTTTGTTTATTCCATGTGTCAAACTCCTTTGCTTTATCTTGGCCAGGTCGCAGTTATAAATGAGAACTTGTTCCCAACTAGCCTACCTGGTTAAATAAAGGTGAAATAATAATACTTTTTTAATAAAAAAATAAAAAAGGTCACAGGCAAACATCAAGGTTTGTACGGTTTATACAAACCATCACTGTTGGAAATCAAATGCTAGGCTCGAAGCGAGAGGAATTCATGTGTTAATTAATGTATTGTTTATAACATTGGTTGCGTGTCGAGATAGAATGTTGGTTGCATGTTGTGTTTGTCCGTTAGCCCAGGGCTTTGGAATACAAGTATGACTAAAGCTTAGCCAAGGGATAAAAAATGCTTGTTTGAACACAGGCTAATCTAGCCCAGGGCTAAGAACAGTGCAGTATGAAAAGGTCTATACAGGACTACAGGGGAGGAGGAGAGGAGATACTATGTTCAAGGGCTGGAGAGAGAAGTGTATATGTGTGTGTGTGTGTGTGTGTGTGTGTGAAAAGAGATAGAGAGAGCATGCACGTTTACTGTACATGTGGGTGTCAGCATGGATGTGTGTGGTATTCCTCTCTCCCTGTAAACCCACTGTAAAACCACATGAGTGTGGGGATTTTAAAATGTTTTTTTTCTCCCTGCTCTGCTAGATGCTCAGAATGTTATTAATCAGACTTACCTTGGCCTGGCCTCAATGTTGCGCTGCTGAAAAAGAAAAGGGAGACAGGAGTTGTAATACAGGGGCCAATAACACAGAGGTGCTGTAGCTACACAGCTGGCATGCCTTCACAAATCAAAAGCTATTCACAGACACTTAGCAGTTCTTTAATACATTCACACGGTAGGAATTATATCACATTACGCATACTACCCAAGGAGAAAAAGGGGTTTAAGAAAGTGTCTGAGTATGAGTGTCTGTGTGATACTGGCTTTGAGACAGTGCCTTAATGACAGCTTTACAGTGTGACTTAGTAAGCGTGTGACCGTGTTACTGAGTGACTGTGAGTGTGAGACAGTGGCTTTCACATATCATTGTGTCACATGAGAGGAGAGTAAATGAATAAAGCGGTGGAGCTCTACTCTGACAGTAGACACTGTTCACACTTTAATTAGCAGCCACCAGCCCAGACAGCAGCTAGTGGAGGACCACAGAGACTAACTATACAGCACTGTACTGTATCTTCCCTCAAAGGGCCCTGAGCCGCTAACGCCATCTCTGCTTTTCATTAAAACAAGACAACAGAATACTGCCATAGTTCTTCCCCACTTTGTTCCCACATCTCATTGGAATTGGTGCAGAATTCAAATGAATTCAAAAGGTGAATGTAAAAATAAGAACATATTGTGAGGCCGGGTGGTGTTTAGTTTACCATTAAACAACGGGTGGGTCTAATCCTGAATACTCACTTGTTAAAAATGCATTCCAGTCAGTGTCTATTCGACAAGTTACCACCGGCTAAATCTATGACGTTAAAATGCCTATTTACTCTGTTCCATCTGACTGCATAATCCACTGTCTCATCAGCCCAGCCAGGCAACGTATAAACTTCATCTCCACTATAAATAGCATCTAGACATTATCTCACATTTCTATTTAGACTAACATTTCATTTTCAGCAGTGGAGATTTGTATTAATCTTGCTGTTTGTCTCTCCAACATTTGCAACATCGATCTATAGCTGTCCCATAGTAATGAGTCGGGATGAGACAGACAGGCAGGCAGCCTTTCTCAGCCAGTCGAAATCATGAATCAGCATAATTTTTATGGATATATACAAAGAACTGTCAATAGAAAACAGGTCAAATTAAACGAAGTGTAGCTAGTTTGCTGTCTTTCCAGCTTCAGATTGAAGTGATTGTGTTAGCTGTGTTGTTGGGTAGCTCCTCTGAACAACAGTGTTCTGACGATAAAGCACATTTTAACAACAGGCGATATCGCGCATCATTAGCTCATTGTTATGGATGTATCCAAATAAATGTCACTAGAAAACAGCTTAAACAAATGCAGCTAGTTTGCTGTTATTCTGGCTGCACTCTTTGATGTGACTGTAAATTAGCCGAAGTTGGCTAGCTAGAAAGCAAGCGATTAGAACAGTGTCTCGGGCCTAACAAAACCTGTACCAATATATCCTCCAAACACCGGCTTCTCTGGCATTATCACTTAATTGTAACCCAGGTCCGATTTAGGTGAAAACATACTGTAGAATGAGTGGTCTACAGTGAAGGCAGTAATTGTTCAGTCACTATGAGCTTTACTTTCTAGACTATTGGTTGTCTAAGATCAGCCCCTCTGCCCCTCACTGTGAACCAGGTCAGGATCATGTTAGGTCTGGTTCACAACCAGGTCAGGAACAGGTTAGATTTGGTTCAGGACCAGGTTATTTTTTAAATATATTTTTATTTTACCTTTATTTAACTAGGCAAGTCAGTTAAGAACAAATTCTTATTTTCAATGACGGCCTAGGAACAGTTGGTTAACTGCCTGTTCAGGGGCAAAATGACACATTTGTACCTTGTCAGCTCAGGGATTTGAACTTGAAATCTTTCAGTTAATAGTCCAATGCTCTAACCACTAGGCTACCCTGCCACCCCAGGTTAGGTCCAGTTCAGGCCTGGGTCAACACAGCTGGCATTTAATGATTGACTAATGGCTGATTGGACCAGCTGACTATACACTCCTCTGCCAAACTCATACACACACTTGCTCACACAGAAATGTGGACACTACTGTAACTTGCTTACACAAACAGCCACACATATTCTAGTAAGCACAATAACACAGACTCATACGGTAGCAAACACACCTCACACAATTCAATGGAATGTGTTTCTTTGTGTATTGATGCACTGGGGCATGTGAAAAGGTCAGTGTGCATGACTGTCTATCTGTATGGGTGGAGGCATTCCTTCCTGTCTGTGTTACTCTTGGAATACGTGTGATTTGTTCCGGTTCCGGTTGGAGCGAGCGGTCGCATTCGCACTTCGCACTTCGCTCTGCAGGTTGTATAACTTTTTATAACTTTTTCATTACATTTCATTATAGTACAACGGTTGATTTGTCTAATCTTAGCAATTCTTCTTAGCTAGCTACATAGCCGTCCTTGTATCAGAGATAATTGCATAATTATCGTATTTCGTCGCCCTAACGTAGCCTTCACTGCTATTCGCCCAGGAGCTAGCTAACGCACACAGATTAGCATCACTGTAGTGCTATTCACTCAACTGTACGACTTGATTAGTTCAGTGTTAGCTAGCTACATAGCTGTCTTTGTTTCCAAGATAATTGTGTAGTTTAGTGTGTGTAGCCTTGGAGTGATTATCTTAATTCACTGAGGTTCGCTAGCCAGCTATTTGTCGTCCTTAACGTAGGAGACTCTGCTAGCTAGCCAACAGCTAACTGCTAACAGCTAGCCAACGTCTGCTGTTTTGAATTCAACAACCCGGTCAGGTGGTTTCACATTTTCGTTTCGTTTCATTGCAGTGCAGCGGTTTGATTTGTTTGATCGTGGCTAGCTGCATAGCCGTCTTTGTTTCAAAGATAATTGTGTAGTCTAGACCGATTCCCTAGGTTAGCTAGCCAGCTATTGTCGTTCTTTTAACTCAACGTAACGTAAACAACACTGCTAGCTAGCCAGCTAGCCCCCGAATAGCAGCACTGTAGAATTATTACACTCAACGGAACGACTTGATTAGTGTAGTGTCAACAACGCAGCTACTGCCAGCTAGCCTACTTCAGCAGTACTGTATCATTTTAATCATTTTAGTCAATAAGATTCTTGCTACGTAAGCTTAACTTTCTGAACATTCGAGACGTGTAGTCCGCTTGTCATTCCAATTTCCTTGCATTAGCGTAGCCTTTTCTGTAGCCTGTCAACTATGTGTCTGTCTATCCCTGTTCTCTCCTCTCTGCACAGACCATACAAACGCTCCACACCGCGTGGCCGCGACCACCCTAACCTGGTGGTCCCAGCGCGTACGACCCACGTGGAGTTCCAGGTCTCTGGTAGCCTCTGGAACTGCC
This sequence comes from Oncorhynchus keta, assembly GCF_023373465.1. NCBI lineage: Eukaryota > Metazoa > Chordata > Actinopteri > Salmoniformes > Salmonidae > Oncorhynchus > Oncorhynchus keta. The sequence continues at coordinate 33,708,735 of NC_068437.1, forward strand.
AATCTGCGGCCAACAAGGCAGAGTTCATCTCAGCCTATGCCTCCCTCCAGTCCCTTGACTTCTTGGCACTGACGGAAACATGGATCACCACAGATAACACTGCTACTCCTACTGCTCTCTCCTCGTCCGCCCACGTGTTCTCGCACACCCCGAGAGCTTCTGGTCAGCGGGGTGGTGGCACCGGGATCCTCATCTCTCCCAAGTGGTCTTTCTCTCTTTCTCCCCTTACCCATCTGTCTATTGCCTCCTTTGAATTCCATGCTGTCACAGTTACCAGCCCTTTCAAGCTTAACATCCTTATCATTTATCGCCCTCCAGGTTCCCTCGGAGAGTTCATCAATGAGCTTGATGCCTTGATAAGCTCCTTTCCTGAGGACGGCTCACCTCTCACAGTTCTGGGCGACTTTAACCTCCCCACGTCTACCTTTGACTCATTCCTCTCTGCCTCCTTCTTTCCACTCCTCTCCTCTTTTGACCTCACCCTCTCACCCTCCCCCCCTACTCACAAGGCAGGCAATACGCTTGACCTCATCTTTACTAGATGCTGTTCTTCCACTAACCTCATTGCAACTCCCCTCCAAGTCTCCGACCACTACCTTGTATCCTTTTCCCTCTCGCTCTCATCCAACACCTCCCACACTGCCCCTACTCGGATGGTATCGCGCCGTCCCAATCTTCGCTCTCTCTCCCCCGCTACTCTCTCCTCTTCCATCCTATCTTCTCTTCCCTCTGCTCAAACTTTCTCCAACCTATCTCCTGATTCTGCCTCCTCAACCCTCCTCTCCTCCCTTACTGCATCCTTTGACTCCCTATGTCCCCTATCCTCCAGGCCGGCTCGGTCCTCCCCTCCCGCTCCGTGGCTCGACGACTCATTGCGAGCTCACAGAACAGGGCTCCGGGCAGCCGAGCGGAAATGGAGGAAAACTCGCCTCCCTGCGGACCTGGCATCCTTTCACTCCCTCCTCTCTACATTTTCCTCCTCTGTCTCTGCTGCTAAAGCCACTTTCTACCATTCTAAATTCCAAGCATCTGCCTCTAACCCTAGGAAGCTCTTTGCCACCTTCTCCTCCCTCCTGAATCCTCCCCCCTCCTCCCTCTCTGCAGATGACTTCGTCAACCATTTTGAAAAGAAGGTCGATGACATCCGATCCTCGTTTGCTAAGTCAAACGACACCGCTGGTTCTGCTCACACTGCCCTACCCTATGCTCTGACCTCTTTCTCCCCTCTCTCTCCAGATGAAACCTCGCGTCTTGTGACGGCCGGCCGCCCAACAACCTGCCCGCTTGACCCTATCCCCTCCTCTCTTCTCCAGACCATTTCCGGAGACCTTCTCCCTTACCTCACCTCGCTCATCAACTCATCCCTGACCGCTGGCTACGTCCCTCCCGTCTTCAAGAGAGCGAGAGTTGCACCCCTTCTGAAAAAACCTACACTCGATCCCTCCGATGTCAACAACTACAGACCAGTATCCCTTCTCTCTTTTCTCTCCAAAACTCTTGAGCGTGCCGTCCTTGGCCAGCTCTACCGCTATCTCTCTCAGAATGACCTTCTTGATCCAAATCAGTCAGGTTTCAAGACTAGTCATTCAACTGAGACTGCTCTTCTCTGTATCACGGAGGCGCTCCGCACTGCTAAAGCTAACTCTCTCTCCTCTGCTCTCATCCTTCTAGACCTATCGGCTGCCTTCGATACTGTGAACCATCAGATCCTCCTCTCCACCCTCTCCGAGTTGGGCATCTCCGGCGCGGCCCACGCTTGATTGCGTCCTACCTGACAGGTCGCTCCTACCAGGTGGCGTGGCGAGAATCTGTCTCCTCACCACGCGCTCTCACCACTGGTGTCCCCCAGGGCTCTGTTCTAGGCCCTCTCTTATTCTCGCTATACACCAAGTCACTTGGCTCTGTCATAACCTCACATGGTCTCTCCTATCATTGCTATGCAGACGACACACAATTAATCTTCTCCTTTCCCCCTTCTGATGACCAGGTGGCGAATCGCATCTCTGCATGTCTGGCAGACATATCAGTGTGGATGACGGATCACCACCTCAAGCTGAACCTCAGCAAGACGGAGCTCCTCTTCCTCCCGGGGAAGGACTGCCCGTTCCATGATCTCGCCATCACGGTTGACAACTCCATTGTGTCCTCCTCCCAGAGCGCTAAGAACCTTGGCGTGATCCTGGACAACACCCTGACGTTCTCAACTAACATCAAGGCGGTGTCCCGTTCCTGTAGGTTCATGCTCTACAACATCCGCAGAGTACGACCCTGCCTCACACAGGAAGCGGCGCAGGTCCTAATCCAGGCACTTGTCATCTCCCGTCTTGATTACTGCAACTCGCTGTTGGCTGGGCTCCCTGCCTGTGCCATTAAACCCCTACAACTCATCCAGAACGCCGCAGCCCGTCTGGTGTTCAACCTTCCCAAGTTCTCTCACGTCACCCCGCTCCTCCGCTCTCTCCACTGGCTTCCAGTTGAAGCTCGCATCCGCTACAAGACCATGGTGCTCGCCCACGGAGCTGTGAGGGGAACGGCACCTCAGTACCTCCAGGCTCTGATCAGGCCCTACACCCAAACAAGGGCACTGCGTTCATCCACCTCTGGCCTGCTCGCCTCCCTACCACTGAGGAAGTACAGTTCCCGCTCAGCCCAGTCAAAACTGTTCGCTGCTCTGGCCCCCAATGGTGGAACAAACTCCCTCACGACGCCAGGACAGCGGAGTCAATCACCACCTTCCGGAGACACCTGAAACCCCACCTCTTCAAGGAATACCTAGGATAGGGTAAGTAAGGGTAAGTAATCCTTCTCACCCCCCTTCTCCCCCCAACAAGATTTAGATGCAAGTGGCTGTTCCACTGGTTGTCATAAGGTGTATGCACCAATTTGTAAGTCGCTCTGGATAAGAGCGTCTGCTAAATGACTTAAATGTAAATGTAATGTAAATGAGTGTGACAAAAATGTGTATTTCAGAAAGTCTAATCAGTGTCTGTGTCAACACGATTATGTGCACTGTACACACATAGAGCAAATACATTTTGGTACTTTCCTGGCAGTCTGTATAGTACAACGTAAGCATAGGTAAATGAGTGTGCTCGCTCGGATTTATTCTGCTATGTTCTTTGACTATTTGTGTATGCTACGTGAGGTGATGTGTGTGCGTGTGTTCTGTGAGACAGCCTGAGAGATGGTTTCCTCCGGGGTGACAGATAAGTGCTCAGTAATCATGGTGTGTGGTGATTGGAGGGTAAACACAGCGGCGTCTGTACAGCTGCTTACCTACTGCCCGCACCGCTCTTTATTGATTTAATGACAGATCTGTAGATTACACTGCAAAACAGGAGCCCATGCATTTCTGTAATACATAACAAATGGCCCATTCTTTATCAGTCTTGCCTCTAGTTAGACTAACTGCTTAGCGAGCACACACACACACACACGCACACGCACGCACACACACACACACACACACACAACTGAAACTCGCTGGAGAATGATTAGATTGTGTGTATAAGTTGGTGTTAAGGGCTTCTTTCTATCTCATTCTCCATTTCGTATCTCTTGCACACACACAGAGATATAAATGCATGCACACACACACTTTTTATTTGTACCTCATCATGCACACACACACAATGAAATATTTTACATCAGCAGATGTCAAAGTGCTTATACAGAAACAGAGCCTAAAATCCCAAAGAGCAAACAATGCAGATGTAGAAGCACCGTGGCACACACACACCTAAGTGCCACTGTAGGAGCTCAGACAGTCTCTCTCTCGTTGTCTCTCTCTCTCTCTCCTCGATGTCTCTAAGTCACAGCAGGCATTACTCACTGCAGCAATGACTTCCAGAAGAGAACAAACAGGGCAACCATCACCATCCAATTAGGGCCGTAATGAACTCGGGCCTACCACTGGCCCATTTCTCAAACCAGGAAACCAATCGGCAGGCCGACCAGAGCCCTTAATACAGCCCACCTTCCCTCTCTCCCTGACTGGGAGCCTGAAGTAGTTAAACTATAGCAGGTGAGTAATGGGCCAGCAGGATCTTTAATTTAACCCTGTAAGTAATAAGAGCTTTCTCTTAACTAGTATGAGGGAGGAGGAGTGTGTGGAGAAGGGGTGTGTGTGCATGTGAGAGAGAATACATGCAGTACCAGTCAAAAGTTAAGACACCTACTCATTCAAGGGTTGTTCTTTATTTTTACTATTTTATACATTGTAGATGTTACGACTTCTGCTGAAGACAGCCCCTCTCCTTGTTCGGGTGACGTTCGTCACCGTCTGTCTAGCCATCGATGCTCCATTTTTCGTATATCCATTTGTCTTGTCTTCTTTACATACACACCTGGTTTACATTTCCCCAATTAAGCTACTTGTATTTAACCCTCTGTTTCCCATCATGTTTTGTGTGTAATTGTTTTCATGTTAGGTAGTGTTAGTTTACGCGCTCTACTTTTATGTTCCGTTTTTTTGAGCATGTTTGTTTCATGTAGTGCTCTCGATTTTGGAACTATAATAAAAGTGTGCCTGTTCATTGTATCTGCCCTCCTGCACTTGACTTCGCCTCCAATACACCATCCTGACAGTAGAATAATAGTGACGACATCAGAACTATGAAATAACTCATATGGAATCATGTAGTAACCAAAAAAGTGTTAAGCAAATCTAAATATATTTGATGACAGCTTTGCACACTCTTGGCATTCTCTCAACCAGCTTCATGGAAGTAGTCATCTGGAATGTAATTTCAATTAACAGGTGTGCCTTGTTAAAAGTTCATTTGTGGAATTTCTTTCCTTCTTAACGCGTTTGAGCCAATCAGTTGTGTTGTGACAAGGTAGGGATGGTATACAGAAGATAGCCCGATTTGATAAAAGACCAAGTCCATATTATGGCAAGAACAGCTCAAATAAGCAAAGAGAAACTTGACTTGATTTAATTGACTTATTTCCTTATATGAACTCAGTAAAATCATTGTGAGAAAACATATCTGTGTATATTTGAGTAATGGTGTGGGCATGTGAGAACATAACCTTGGTAGAGATTGGTATGTAGAATAGGTGGTAGAGTATTTTCAGCTGTTGCGTGTGTGTGTGTGTGTGTGGGTGCATACGTGTGTGCAGTCAGAGGACATACACAGCTACACTTAAGCCCTTGGCTATGCAGTGCAAAACATGTTTACATCTAAGAACCCACCATAGTTTTACACACGCTCCTTTCCAATAAAAATAATCTTGTATAAAGTGATTTTTATCCCTGTACACTTTATACCAATCAACACGAAGCTGCCTGCTATGCCTTTCAGATATCCTAGTGTGATGGGTCAGATATAAAGTCTTTGCTGCTTTAAACAGATCCAAGATCAGTAACATCTACCTTGACCATGGTGGTGTATAAGGGAGAGATGCCTCACCGCTGGTCTGGGGCTCGGTCCAGGTGCTCCTCCCTGGGCTAGGGCTGTTAATGTGGCCCCAGGCTGTGCCCCAGCCTGGTCCAGCTGGCCCAATTGCTGTGTGATGCAGGCCATCTCCTCCTGGAGCCGCTTGGTGTGGATGGTGATCTCAGCGATATTCTCAGCGGCGGCGGCAGTCAGGAAGGCTTCCTTCAGGTCGACCAGGTGGAGGGTCCTCTTCTCCTCCAGACGAACCAGCCGGTAGAGGTCATCAAACTGACTGTTAACATACGCCTCCAACTGCTCTGTAGACATCTGAAGAGACAGAGGGAAGGAGAAAGAGAGAGAGATATGGTAAATATTTCAGTTCAACTACTTTTGGAGAGAGATGAAAGGAGAATGTGAAGAAATTAGAGGAAGAAGAGGAGGATGAGAGGGTGTGATAGTCTGTCTCATTGACTACAGACACACGTCTACAGACACACGCCCCTTATTATAAATTAATGTTGTTTTTGTCAACAACACTTTTCGCATTCAACTGGTCTATAGACATGTTATTAGACGGACTATAAACCAGCCTTAAGATGGAAACGAAGGTGAGAAGGAGAGAGTGTGTTAGGAAGATGAAGAAGGTCAAATATGGAGAAGCACATGAAGAAAGTGAGAGAGAGTTCATTAAGGTGAGGAGATACATTACTGTCATTTCAAATGAACTTGAATGAACTACCTTTGTGGGATATAAATTATTGAGATATAGACCTAAAACAGGGAAAAGAGACAGAGATGTAGAGAGCCAGTGCATAACTGTAGAAGTAAAAGAGAGACGAGGAGATTAAATAACAGAGGATGATGGGGTAAAAGACTAGAGCCAGAAGGTGACAGAGAGAAGGAGGAACGGAGAGCGACAGAAAGATATAGAGAGAGAAAGACAAAGACAAAGATTTCACTTTTGCTAATTATCTATTTCACTTGCTTTGGCAATGTAAACATATGTTTCCCATGACAATAAAGCCCTTTGAATTGATTTGAATTGAGAGAGAGTGAGAGTGAAAAGGGGATGGGGCCTCTTTTTCTCTGTTTCTCACTCTCTGAGTGTCATATTAAGGATCCCTCTCTCTCTGTGCAGGGCCGGTTCACGGCATAAGCGACATAAGCGGTCGTTTAGGGCCCCCGGTCACTAAGGGTCTCAACTTACTGTTGAGAGTAAAAATAGTAGAATTACACAAGGTGCAATTTCAAAATGTGGTTGTGCATCAGCAGTTTTTCTCTTGTTATGTCAGTCAGTGACAGTCACTCAATTAGTCATGTCAGCTATCACTTTTTAGATTGGTAGTTAGTCTAGCCAGCTATCTAAACTTGTAGTAACCGTGGCCGAATACCGACGTTTTTCGTAATGAATCTTGTTCTAGAGACAGCTCTGCAGAGTGGTCACTAGCTGGTACAGCCACAAAGTCATAAAAATCTGTTTTTAAACCTTAACCACACTGTTAACCATAATGCATAACTAACCTTAAATTAAGACCAAAAATCTAAATGTTGGTTTTCATGAATTTTTACAATATAGCCAAGTTGGACTTGGCAGGTGGTCTATGTCAGGGGAAATCACTCAGTTATGCCTCCAGGACAAGACTCATGACTATAAGCACGTGCCCAGGGGCCCATACCCCCAGGAGGCTCCTATTGATTTTGTTAGTCATTCTTCTTCAGATATCATATTAACATGGCATAAGTCATTGCAAAATGTGTAGAATTGCAGTAAATTAGCTGTAAAACTGCAAGTTTATCTCTGCCCCATGGTAAAATGAGTAGAATTGCATGAAATGTGTTATACCCCTGCGACATTTTCTCTTCACCCCATGGCAAAATGTGTACTAGAATTGCAGAATACTTCCTTTAAAATTATTATATTTTCTCTACGCCCCAAGGCAAAATGTGTAGAATTGCAAGAAAATAACTAAACATTTTCTCTTCACCTTGAAGAGAGGGGCCACCAAAATGTTTTGCCACAAGATGGGGGGGGTCTCCCAACCAAATCTCGCTTAGGGTCCCCAAAAGCCTAGAGCCAGCCCTGTGTCTGTGCCATGTGGTTGCTACCTGGTTGCAGCCTGGCATGGTGCATCTCCTCCCCAGGCACTCCGCCATGGCTCCAGTCTGCAGATAGAGTCTTCAGAGCCCCTCTGCCATGCCATCTGTTTGGCTTTCAGGGCAATTGAACTGTTTACTGAGACTCCCTGTTAATCCATTTCCCATCTCCCAATGTCGCCGAGCTCTCTTTAGCTATGACTCATTAGAATATGACACCTCCACTAGCAGGCCCCTCACTGGGACGCCTCTGCCTCCAACACAACACAACATTTGATTTGATTTGACAACGTAGATGGTGAAGCGTTGAGGAGCACCGCACAGCCCCCTGTCAAGGTCCCCTGACACACCCTATGCCCCTCAATGCCCTCACGTCATCTCACTTCCCTCCCACATCTACCCTCCCCTCCACTCATCCTTCCCCTCCCCATAACTGCTCCAGTGGAGCTGTTTCACAGACGTTGCCAAAGCTGGGGGGCATTGGGGACCAAAGTCTTCAGTTATTGGCATCTCTGCACAAGCAATCAGATTCTCCAAATTACTCCCTAACTCAACAAAGATATGTAACATTTTTGATTTACTTCCTTCATATGGGGGAGTTGAAAAATGTCTATCCTTCATTCTGATTCCAGGTGATCGAATCACAGCAAATTAGTAGTCACAGAACCAGTGTACTGATTCTAGAAGTGACTTTTTCTGTCCCATTTCACCTATTGGCGGGTAATTCCACGGCAATGGAATTACGCTTTGGCTCTGATTTTTCACTTCGGCATACATTTTAAACAAAAACCATTGATTTCAAACTTTAACAAACTATACAACTCTATATGGGTTCCCGAGTGGTGCAGTGGTCTAAGGCACTTAATCTCAGTGCAAGAGGTGTCACTACAGTCCCTGGTTCAAATCCAGGCTGTATCACATCCGGCAATGATTGGGAGTCCCATAGGGCGACGCACAACTGGCCCAGCATCATCCAGGGTAGGCCGTCAATGTAAATAAGAATTTGTTCTTAACTGACTTGCCTAGTTAAATAAAGGTTAACAAAAAATAAACAAGGACTACATTGAATAACTTACACAGACAATTTCACAAAAACACAGTTCCTGGAAGAACTGTGCAGATGTAAAGTTTGGTAACAGAATCACCGTAAAATATCCCTCAGTTTTATTAATGCGACCACGTTTTCCAAAAATGGTTGAAATATACACTACCAGTCAAAAGTTTGGACACACCTACTCATTCCAAGGTTTTTCTTTACTATTTTCTACATTGTAGAATAAAAGTGAAGACATGCAAACTATGAAATAACACATATGGAAACATGTAGTAACCAAAAAAGTGTTAAACAAATCTAAATGCATTTTATATTTGAGATTCTTCAAAGTTGCCACCCTTTACCTTGATAAGAGCTTTGCACACTCTTGGCATTCTCTCAACCAGCTTCATGAGGTAGTCACCTGGAATGCATTTCAATAAACAGGTGTGCCTTGTTACAAGTTAATTTGTGGAATTTCTTTCCTTCGTAATACATTTGAGCCAATCAGTTGTGTTGTGACAAGGTAGGGGTGGTATACAGAAAATAGCCCTATTTGGTAAAAGACCAAGTCCATATCATGGCAAGAACAGCTCAAATAAGCAGTCCATCATTACTTTAAGATATGAAGGTCAGTCAATTCAGTAAATTTCAAGAACTTTGAAAGTTTCTTCAAGTGCAGTCGCAAAAACCATCAAGCGCCATGATGAAACTGGCTCTCATGAGGACCGCCACAAGAAAGAAAAATCCAGAGTTACCTCTGCTACAGAGGACAAGTTCATTAGAGTTACTAGCCTCAGAAATTGCAGCCCAAATAAATGCTTCAGAGTTCAAGTAACAGACACACCTCAACATCAACTGTTCAGGGGAGACTGCGTGATTCAGGCCTTCATGGTCGATTTGCTGCAAAGAAACCCCTACTAAAGGACACCAGTAATAAGAAGAGACTTGCTTGGGCCAAGAAACACGAGCAATGGACATTTGACCATTGAAAATGTGTTCTTTGGTCTGATGAGTCCACACTTTAGATGTTTGGTTCCCAACTGCTGTCTTTGTGAGACACAGACACATCTCCGCAAGCGTGGTTCCCATTGTGAGGCAAGCAGGGGGAGGTGTGATGATGTGTTTTTTTTTCTGGTGACACGGTCTGTTATTGATTTAGAATTCAAGGCACACTTAACCAGCATGGCTACGACAGCATTCTGCAGTGATATGCCATCCCATCTGGTTTGCCCTTAGTGGGACTATCATTTGTTTTTCAACAGGACATTGACCCAACACACATCAAGGCTGTGTAACGGCTATTTGATTAAGAAGGAGAGTGATGGAGTGCTGCATCAGATGACCTGGTCTCCACAATCACCCGGCCTCAACACAATTGAGATGGTTTGGGATGAGTTGGACCGCAGAGTGAAGTAAAAGCAGCCAACAAGTCCTCAGCATATGTGGGAACTCTTTCAAGACTGTTGGAAAACCATTCCAGATGAAGCTGGTTGAGAGAATGCCAAGAGTGTGCAAAGCTGTGATCAAGGCAAAGGGTGGCTACTTTGAAGAATCTAAAATCTAAAAAAGATTTTGATTTGTTTAACACATTTTTTGGTTACTACATGATTCCATATTTTTTATTTTATAGTTTTGATGTCTTCACTTTTATTCTACAATGTAGAAAATAGTCCAAATAAAGAAACTCTTGAATGGGTAGGTGTATCCAAACTTTTTCTAAACTATTCCAATCTGTAAGTGGTTGAACTTATTTCACCCGTTATTGAGATGGTTGTTCCCATTTAGATGGTTTACGTAGTCTCATATAGTAATCTTCTCTACCTTCGCACCCATTCTAACTGAGTTGTGGGTGAAAAAAGGCACAATTGTTGGCTATACTATCTGTGGCTGGATTCCAATAAGAATGATATACCACTTTGTAAGCCAGAAAAATGTGACTTGCCAATGTGGCCTGCAAACAAGGAGATTCAGACTGGTGTGTTAGGTTAAAACAAGTCTGTTAAAGTATGGTATTGTAAAACAAAGTAATTTATAGTCATAAATAATTACATGTTTATGATAAAATATTGACTTAGGCACTCACTTGTTGAAGGCTACAAGACTGAAAGCCATCAAATGCAACAATCGTGTCTCTGTCACGAGCAAACACAGTCGTGGGTGGTACTGGTACCTCTAAAATTCACTCAAAAGGCACCCTGAGAGATAAATATGGAAATAAGGCTTTACAGCTTAGTGTTAAAACAACAACCCAAAACGAGTTACTAATTCCCTAACACTGAGAAAGTGTAACAGCATCAGCTCTAATGAAGTGTTAAAGGAGAAGTGTTTTCTAAAAACAAATCTCGATTTGTTATGTAATTGGCATGTTATAGAATGGTCCCTTTTGTATATTGAAATCACGGGGTGCTTTCACACACTTGTCAAATCTATGCTATGGTGTTCTGAAGCTGTTCTGGCAGCTCGTGGATGCCCAACACACTATTAAGACATGTTGGTGTTTCCTTTTTTTGGTAGTTACCTGTAGCAGCAGGCATACATGGAGAATGGAGAAGCTGGATAGGGGAATCGGCTTGAGTCGAGCAAAACGGAATATAACATTGCAGATAAAGTTTGGAATGACACAATTTAATGTGTACAACATCTAAAGACCTGCATCACTATACTGAGAGCTTTGCTGTTTCTAAAAGTACGTATTTGGGTGTTTTGGGAGCCCTTGTTCATGTTTTTTCAGGACCCCATGCTACATAACAAGGTTTCTCAAAAATGTGAAATCACAAAAAAAGGTTTCTAGACCCTTCCATAACATACCATTTACATAAAAAATAGAGATCTGGTTGTAGAAAATGTAACTTCTCCTGTAATTAAAGTCGGAATATGTTACACCCATGTAAGTTTATCAACACTATTTAAACTATTAGTTTAAAACTATTTGAGATGGTCAAATATACTTTCTAAGAAAGTTTTCAAATTTAACTCTGTGTGGTGAAATTCCGATCTCAAATTTGCTGTGTACATGTCATCAATCTGACATGGTAACCCATTTTCTCACCACCTCTACTATCCTCCAGGGCCTCCAGTGAACCCCCATGCCCTCTGCTGCTGGGTCCCTACAACTCCTGCACCAGAGGGGATGGGGCACGCTCCTAGCACTGGCCCTCTGTTTATGGAGCATGGCCCTCTGCCCTTGGACCTCTCTCCCTGGTAGTCCTGATAGTGAGAGGGGAAGCAGCCATGCGTGCTAATCTTAATTTACACTGGAGCAGACTGAGGCCTCCAACTGGGGCCACCGGAGAGAGAGAGAGAGGGTACAGGGCTCAACAAGGGGAGGGGGAGGGAAAGAGATAGAGAGGGCACTGGCAAGTGTGTGTGCATTGGGCCACTGTGCCTCTGAGGCTACACGAAGACAGACAACGACTGTTTGGTATCAAAATGTTAAAGACGGAACGGCTCTTTGGTATCAACATGTTACAGAGAAGAGTTGTGATCTGTGTTTGACTAAATATAGCAAATTTCTTAAACATTGGTCATGAGAGAGAGTGCTGTGCACATGACTGCAGAACAGTGTACACCAATGAAATTGACAACGGACTTTGGCTCCTTTGGGGTTGGAGATTCAGAACGTGGTGCTACCAATTAGTACTGATAGAGAATGCTAACAGAGCCAACACTCAGAAATAGACCAAAGCAAAAGTCACAACCAGTTAATCATGTCAATTATAAGAAACAGGAAAACATTACCTACTTAGCTCCAAAACAGCTACAGCCTGTATGTGTTTACAATTTTCTTTAACGATCACTTGAACTCATAGTCATGCATACATTTGAAATCTTTAGCATACATATGCCCTAACGGCTACGGAAGATTAGAAAACATCTTGGGCTTGGCCATTAGGGATAGGGATATCCTTGTCGGTAGGGATAGGGATATCGGTAGGTAGGGATATCCTTGTCTCATTGCACACCAGCGACTCCTGTGGTGGGCCGGGTGCAGTGCACGCTTAACAAAGGTTGCCAGGTGCACGGTGTTTCCTCCGACACATTGGTGCGGCTTGCTTCCGGGTTGGATGCGCGCTGTATTAAGAAGCAGTGCGGCTTGGTTGGGTTGTTGTTAATGTAATTTCATATTTCCAATATGTTTTCATTAATTGAATTCACTTAGTCTATTTTATGAGAATTTGTAAGATTCTTATTTGCATAAAATAGACAGAGACCAGTCTTATCAAAATTAGGTAATAGTATTTATTCTCGGAGCGCGCTCCCATGTAACCACGAACAACAGTTTATATACAAAATATGACATCATAGGTTATAAAACGTTTTTCCTCCTATCAACCAGGACCCAACAAAGTTGAAAAGTTTATTCCCACCCACTAGCTCGCTCACTCCAGACACACACTTATCTATTAACTTCTGGAATCTTCACCTTCATCCATCACTATTTAGAAGACAGTTTCAGATAATGGAAAACCCAGGAAAACACTCTCTGCCTTATCTAAACATCCCAGAGCTAAGTTGAGTCGGTTCAACCAAAGGTTAACCCTTTTTGCTTACTTAAAAACCCAACCTGGCTGGAATGGTATTTATTTTATTTTTCTACCCCCTGCTTCATGCTATACAATCCCTTCCTTATGAATTAATATTATTAATCAGATATAATAAAACAGAGCATAAGTTTCATTAGTTATAGTTCTATTTAAAATGTAGATATTGTTTAGTCATTATTCATAAAATTCCTAACAGTTATGTATCGGAGTACAAATGACTTTCAACCTTCGTCTCTCCCGAGCCCGTACGGGAGTTGTAGTGATGAGACAAGATAGTAGCTACTAACAATTGCATACCACAAAATTGGGGAGAAAAAAGGGGGTAAAATTCAACAAAAAAAAAAGACAAAATACTTGTATTTTGAAATGTATTTCATTAAAATGTATTCCTATATTTTAAAATACTTATATTTTCAAGTAGCCGGCCCTAGCAGCAACATCCTCAGTAACGGCTACAAAAATGTTTTACTTGCCAGGACTGTGATATGTTGTTGTTTATCAACCTTGGTTGCACTGTAAGTCACTCTGGATAAGAGTGTCTGCTAAATGACCAAAACGTTAAAGTACATGTGAAAATGAACATGCCAAAATGAACTACAAAGCACACTGGGTATTATTATTGGCCTTGTTTCAGGGTCATGTTTAGATGAGATACAGCTTAACCTAATTCTCCTAACCTGCTATGTTAATTCTCCTAACCTGCTGCGTAAGTTCCCCTAAATCTGCCAAGAAAAGTACATTTTTACAAAAGTTATATCCCTTCTAGGCAAAACCTTGTTTCAGGGCAGAGCTCATAAGAATAATACTCTGCATGCTTTGCGATTGTCCATTTTTACATACGCATTAAGTCAATTTAGCAGATGCAGCTTACTGATCACTGCACCTGTACACAGCCCATCTGTAAATAGCCCACCCCAACTACCCCATTCCCATATTGCTTATTAGTTTTTTTGCACCTAAGTATCTCTACTTGCACATCATCATCTGCACATCTATCACTCCAGTGTTAATCTGCTAAATTGTAATTATTTCACCACTATGGCCTATTTATTGCCTTCTACATTTGCACACACTGTATATAGATTTTTCTATTGTGTTATTGACTGTACATTTGTTTATCCCATGTGTAAATCTGTGCGGTTGTTTTTGTCACACTACTTTACTTTATCTAGGCCAGGTGGCAGTTGTAAATGAGAACTTCTTAACTGGCCTACCTGGTAAAGTAAAGGTGAAATAAAATAAAACTAAAAAATAACACAACATAGTGCCATCAGACTTCTGATCCCAATGCAAAGTGAAAGGGGGCCAAAAAATGGTGAACCACTATAATAATATTAATTAATATATTAGTATAGAAAAGTATTTGTTATTTTGAAAATACTAATTATTAAAGTATCTTGTTACAAAATACATTAGAGTGTAGTTCAGCCCAGCGTAATACAAATTCTATAATACTCAGAAGTAACTGAAATGAAATGCATATTTAAAATACATACTGCGCATCTCTGTGTACACTTGTTATGAAACTTTCTGTGAAGGTCATTTCCTCCCATATAGGTCCTGCTAGTGCTCATCCCCAGGCCCAGGGTCTGTGTAATGTTTTTAAAAGGGCTAAAAAGCATTAATGGAACATTAGAAGCAAATGACTTTGAACGGTCAGTCCCTCCCTCTGGCAACAATGGCCCCACTCCAAATTAACACTTTTCCAGGGAGATCCAAAGCTCCATTCTGCGCTCTCGCTCTCTCCGTTATCGGCGTTTCTCTGCCAGCAATCAAATTTTCCAAATTCTCCACTAACTCAACAGAGGAGAGGTACCATGTTTTATTTACCTTCAGTGGCGGGTATTCATGGATGCCAAGGGAAGCCAGACTTCCCCAAAAAATTGACTGTGTTTCATAATTTTCTTTCAATTCACAAGAGGCTGAATGTATCTCACTGGAGAAAGCATCCAAGCGAGCGAGAAATTGCCACTCTCTGCATGTGTAAATCATCTATCTGATGCTGTCTGGTCAAACGTTATATGACATTGTTGCCACCCATAGCATTGAATGTAAGGGAAGCCAGCGAGCACTTTGCCTCCCTTGATTAAAAAAAGTATAAATAGCAAATCAGCGTTGAGCTAAACTAAGTGAGCTCAACTGTGAATGGTCCTGGCGAACCCCAAAAAAAGTGTCAAGGGAAGCAAGTTTGGATTTGGCTTCACTCCAATCACATCACGTTGAGTGCAAAGAAAAATCTGATTCTGATCCAACCATAAATTCTTAAATTGTGCACCTGGCATGAGAGGATAGTAAAAAAATGTAGCTAGATGTAATAGGCTAATGTTTACTAACTGGCCTGGCGCATTGTTGTCCATGAAAGAAATGTAGGTTTGCGAGCAAGAATTTTAGCCAGGTAGCCTAGGACAACAAAAAATAAAAGCGTGTACTGTATGACAGAGTCATAGACCGTTTTGTCAACATGAACGAGCGGAGGATGGCATTGTCGTTTCTATACAAGTAGGGTGAGTCAACTGTTTTTCCACACACACACACACACACACACACACACACACACACACACACACACACACACACACACACACACACACACACACACACAGACAGAAATCAGAACCATGGACAGCCACATCATAGTTAGCTTACATTGATTGGACAAGATCGTTTTTGGTATCTTTTAGGTGATTTAATGATTGTGAAGTTGAAAATGGGGCTGGCATAGTCAAGGCAGCTCCTGTTTTCTTTGCGACTTGCGGTAACGTCCCGTTGGTTCTAACAATAGTTGTTTAGTAGTCCGGAAATGTCAGAAACATTAACTTGCTTGACCATGCTGTAGGTCATGTAACTGTTTGTTACATTGACAGAGGTCACTCTAAGGTTTTGTGATGAAACAAAGGCGTGGTTGAATTTATTCTGCCACTGTGTCTTATTGTCTTGGCGTTAGGCCTATATATCACGGTCGCAAGGCATACGAACTAACAGGATATAGAGCAAACAAGGCAATTATCACAACACATAGGTTGTAGATTGGCTTTTTTTCTGGCTTGGCTCCCCAGTGATTTTACGCACGCACTACTGCTGTTTACTTTCACCCTTTTTTACTCTGTAATGTAAAAATGGGGAAAGCAAGGGAGGGAAAGAGAGGGCCTGTGGCATTCTAACGGCAGGAGTTTCAATGCCCTGCGCCTTTCACGGTTGTGAAGGAAAGTCAGGTATATTGAGCTCCTGGGCAAGGATACATACGGTAATTAAATTAAAATGCTGTGAAAGGAGAGAGAGAAGGACAAAGGGAGGGAGAGGCAGAGAGAGAGAAAGACTGAAAGAGCAGGAGAAAGAAAGAAATAGGCCAACAGTTTAGTTTTTCCCATGCATTTCTGTCTGTTCCTCGCATCCCTGTGACAGCTTTAATGTGTACTTTTCTAGATTTTCTGAAGCAGGGAAAAGGGATGGAGCAGAAAGGTGTGTTTGTGTGTGTTCGGTGCTCCTAATATGGGCCATGTCTGAAGCGAGCGAGCGAGAAGCAGCCAGCAGCACCACCCCAGCAGGCATTGTGCCACTGACTGCATTATGCAGAGGAAACAGTAAATAAAATATGAGACAGAGGTAAATATGCTGACTACCTGCTGCCTTGATCCCCCCGGTTAACACACTGTTTGTTACCTGCTCTCAGAGACAGATGCATAGACACACACGCAAGAACGCACGCGCAAGAAGAAGCTGTGACATTTGAGAGCGTGGAGAGGACACAGCGACAAATCCACCAAATGGTTCCTGACAGGTCAGCCTGTGAATAAGGAGGGAAGTGGATTTTCCTGAACACGCCACACCTCTCTGGTGATAGTACAGAAGACAAAAGGTCCAGGAAGGCCTGGGGGCAGCGGGAAGGCCTGGGGGCAGCGTTGATATTTCAGTATGATAAATTGCCGGGGCTGGGGCTGCCCATAAGAGTATTACCTTTTCAAAGGGTGTTCAAATGAACCTGCTAGATTATGGTGCATAGCTGCAGGTCATCTCTCAGCGGGAGACAGAGTTATGTAACGACACAGCAGAGCGTTAGGCCTGCAGGGTTCGCTGGGAGGCCAGGTACAACACTGTCTATGGTAAATAAATTAGACCTGGCTGGTTAGCACTGACCTAACTCCCAGACCTGCACGCACGCACACCATTTGATTTCCAGTGACTGTGTCCCCACACTAACCTATCTGGGCAGGAATTACAGCTATCCTTTCCAAGTTCGATCTGGAATAGTGAAAGTCTATTTCAGTTGTTGTGTGTTTTAAATTGGTCTACCTGAGGTAGCTTGAGGGAGCTGAGAGGGATATCAACTTTCTACTAATATCACTCTATTAACAGGACCCCTGCCAAATAACCTACTCCATGTCAAACATGCATGTTCAATAACTTCACTAAACAATAAACTACCTAGAGGGAGACCTACAGTCACTAGCACTGTATGAAAGCAATCCAGGACCCTGTACTATGTCTCAGCAGTAAACAAGGATGTTGTGACGATATCTTGTCTATAGTCCTGCTCAACAGAGCCATGTATGTGTGTCTGGGAGGAGATGAAGACAGATTTAGGTGGTGATGTCATAAATCTCTAGGTTCTTAGACAGGGAGCCAAATGGAAGCCCTCCCAGTGAAAGGAACACAGTGGATAGATGGGAATAATTGGCTCCCATGTATACCCCCTCTGTCTCATTTAGGATGTCATCTCTGTGTAATCCATCTTAAGCTCACAATACACTGATATGTCATACTGCCACTGACGGGATTCGTTGTTATAGAATTTGAAGGAAAAGAATCATCATCAGACGTTCTCGTTCAAAGCAATGTTCCGAGGTAGAAACACCATCAGCCATATTGGAATGTTAGTTGTAACAGTTTTGTTGTACTGACCTCAGGGTTGGTCCACTTGGTCTTGATGTGGTCAGCCATGTTCTGTGTGCATCCCAGCAGGTCGTAACCCTCCCTGCTCTGGAGGAGAAAAAAGACACCACAAAGACACAGTAAAACCATTTGAAGTTGGTTTTTAAACTTTGTAAAAAGTATCACACTTGATTCATGACAAATTGGTACTACAATGATAATGTGTTAATTCAATATATATATATATATATATATATATATATATATACTGCTCAAAAACATAAAGGGAACACTTAAACAACACAATGTAACTTCAAGTCAATCACACTTCTGTGAAATCAAACTGTCCACTTAAGAAGCAACACTGATTGACAATAAAACAATATATATTTCACCTTTATTTAACCAAGTAGGCTAGTTGAGAACAAGTTCTCATTTGCAACTGCGACCTGGCCAAGATAAAGCATAGCAGTGTGAACAGACAACACAGAGTTACACATGGAGTAAACAATTAACAAGTCAATAACACAGTAGAAAAAAAGGGGTCTATATACAATGTGTGCAAAAGGCATGAGGAGGTAGGCAAATAATTACAATTTTGCAGATTAACACTGGAGTGAGAAATGATCAGATGGTCATGTACAGGTAGAGATATTGGTGTGCAAAAGAGCAGAAAAGTAAATAAATAAAAACTGTGGGGATGAGGTAGGTGAAAATGGGTGGGCTATTTACCAATAGACTATGTACAGCTGCAGCGATCGGTTAGCTGCTCAGATAGCTGATGTTTGAAGTTGGTGAGGGAGATGAAAGTCTCCAACTTCAGCGATTTTTGCAATTCGTTCCAGTCACAGGCAGCAGAGTACTGGAACGAAAGGCGGCCAAATGAGGAGTTGGCTTTAGGGATGTCCAGTGAGATACATCTGCTGGAGCGCGTGCTACGGATGGGTGTTGCCATCGTGACCAGTGAACTGAGATAAGGCGGAGCTTTACCTAGCATGGACTTGTAGATGACCTGGAGCCAGTGGGTCTGGCGACGAATATGTAGCGAGAGCCAGCCGGCTAGAGCATACAAGTCGCAGTGGTGGGTGGTATAAGGTGCTTTAGTGACAAAACGGATGGCACTGTGATAAAGTGCATCCAGTTTGCTGAGTAGAGTGTTGGAAGCAATTTTGTAGATGACATCGGCCGAAGTCAAGGATCGGTGGGATAGTCAGTTTTACTAGGGTAAGCTTGGCGGCGTGAGTGAAGGAGGCTTTGTTGCGGAATAGAAAGCTGATTCTTGATTTGATTTTCGATTGGAGATGTTTGATATGAGTCTGGAAGGAGAGTTTGCAGTCTAGCCAGACACCTAGGTACTTATAGATGTCCACATATTCAAGGTCGGAACCATCCAGGGTGGTGATGCTAGTCGGGCATGCGGGTGCAGGCAGCGATCGGTTGAAAAGCATGCATTTGGTTTTACTAGAGTTTAAGAGCAGTTGGAGGCCACGGAAGGAGTGTTGTATGGCATTGAAGCTCGTTTGGAGGTTAGATAGCACAGTGTCCAATGACGGGCCGAAAGTATATAGAATGGTGTCGTCTGCGTAGAGGTGGATCAGGGAATCGCCCGCAGCAAGAGCAACATCATTGATATATACAGAGAAAAGAGTCGGCCCGAGAATTGAGCCCTGTG
The DNA here is from genome assembly GCF_023373465.1 of Oncorhynchus keta. Classification (NCBI taxonomy): domain Eukaryota; kingdom Metazoa; phylum Chordata; class Actinopteri; order Salmoniformes; family Salmonidae; genus Oncorhynchus; species Oncorhynchus keta. Next base: position 33,728,331 of record NC_068437.1, read on the forward strand.
GCACCCCCATAGAGACTGCCAGAGGACCGGACAGCATGCCCTCCGATTTGACACACTGAACTCTGTCTGCAAAGTAATTGGTGAACCAGGCAAGGCAGTCATCCGAAAAACCGAGGCTACTGAGTCTGCCGATAAGAATATGGTGATTGACAGAGTCGAAAGCCTTGGCAAGGTCGATGAAGACGGCTGCACAGTACTGTCTTTTATCGATGGCGGTTATGATATCGTTTAGTACCTTGAGTGTGGCTGAGGTGCACCCGTGACCGGCTCGGAAACCAGATTGCGGAGAAGGTGCGGTGGGATTCGAGATGGTCAGTGACGTGTTTGTTGACTTGGCTTTCGAAGACCTTAGATAGGCAGGGCAGGATGGATATAGGTCTGTAACAGTTTGGGTCCAGGGTGTCTCCCCCTTTGAAGAGGGGGATGACTGCGGCAGCTTTCCAATCCTTGGGGATCTCAGACGATATGAAAGAGAGGTTGAACAGGATGGTAATAGGGGTTGCGACAATGGCGGCGGATAGTTTCAGAAATAGAGGGTCCAGATTTTTCAAGTCCAGCTGATTTATACGGGTCCAGGTTTTGCAGCTCTTTCAGAACATCTGCTATCTGGATTTGGGTAAAGGAGAACCTGGAGAGGCTTGGGCGAGGAGCTGCGGGGGGGGTGGAGCTGTTGGCCGAGGTTGGAGTAGCCAGTCGGAAGGCATTGCCTGCCGATGAGAAATGCTTGTTGAAGTTTTCGATAATCATGGATTTATCGGTGGTGACCGTGTTACCTAGCCTCAGTGCAGTGGGCAGCTGGGAGGAGGTCCTCTTGTTCTCCATGGATTTCACAGTGTCCCAGAACTTTTTGGAGTTGGAGCTACAGGATGCTAACTTCTGCTTGAAGAAGCTGGCCTTAGCTTTCCTGACTGACTGCGTGTATTGGTTCCTGACTTCCCTGAACAGTTGCAAATCGCAGGGACTATTCGATGCTATTGCAGTCCATCACAGGATGTTTTTGTGCTGGTCGAGGGCAGTCAGGTCTGGAGTGAACCAAGGGCTGTATCTGTTCTTAGTTCTGCATTTTTTGAACGGCGCATGCTTATCTAAAATGGTGAGGAAGTTACTCTTAAAGAATGACCAGGCATCCTCAACTGACGGGATGAGGTCAATGTCCTTCCAGGATACCCGGGCCAGGTCGATTAGAAAGGCCTGCTCACAGAAGTGTTTTAGGGAGCGTTTGACAGTGATGAGGGGTGGTCGTTTGACTGCGGCTCCGTAGCGGATACAGGCAATGAGGCAGTGATCGCTGAGATCCTGGTTGAAGACAGCGGAGGTGTATTTGGAGGGCCAGTTGGTCAGGATGACGTCTATGAGGGTGCCCTTGCTTACAGAGTTGGGGTTGTACCTGGTGGGTTCCTTGAAGATTTGTGTGAGATTGAGGGCATCTAGCTTAGATTGTAGGACTGCCGGGGTGTTAAGCATATCCCAGTTTAGGTCACCTAACAGTACAAACTCTGAAGCTAGATGGGGGGCGATCAATTCACAAATGTTTTCCAGGGCACAGCTGGGAGCTGAGGGGGTTTGGTAGCAGGCGGCAACAGTGAGAGACTTATTTCTGTAGAGAGTGATTTTCAAAATTAGTAGTTCGAACTGTTTGGGTATGGACCTGGAAAGTATGACATTACTTTGCAGGCTATCTCTGCAGTAGACTGCAACTCCTCCCCCTTTAGCAGTTCTATCTTGACGGAAGATGTTATAGTTGGGTATGGAAATCTCTGAATTTTTGATGGCCTTCCTGAGCCAGGATTCAGACACGGCAAGGACATCAGGGTTAGCAGAGTGTGCTAAATCAGTGAGTAAAACAAACTTAGGGAGGATGCTTCTGATGTTGACATGCATGAAACCAAGGCTTTTTTGATCACAGAAGTCAACAAATGAGGGTGCCTGGGGACATGCAGGGCCTGGGTTTACCTCCACATCACCCGCGGAACAGAGAAGGAGTAGTATGAGGGTGCGGCTAAAGGCTATCAAAACTGGTCGCCTAGAGCGTTGGGGACAGCGAATAAGAGGAGCAGGTTTCTGGGCATGGTAGAATATATTCAGGGCATAATGCGCAGACAGAGGTATGGTGGGGTGCGGGTACAGCGGAGGTAAGCCCAGGCACTGGGTGATGATGAGAGAGGTTGTATCTGTGGACAGGCTGGTTGTAATGGGTGAGGTCACCGCATGTGTGGGAGGTGGGACAAAGGAGGTATCAGGGGTATAAAGAGTGGAACTAGGGGCTCCATTGTGAACTAAAACAATGATAACTAACCTGAGCAACAGTATACAAGGCATATTGACATTTGAGAGAGACATACAGCGAGGCATACCTTAATCACAGGTGTTGAATTGGGAAAGCTAGCTCAAACAGTAGGTGAGACAACAACAGGTAATCAGCTAGCACAACAACAGCAGGTAAAATGGCGTCGACTAGGCAACGGGGCCAACAGATAAAACAAACAAGCAGAATGGAGTACCGTGATTAATGGACAGTCCAGCGTGCATCAGCTATGTAGCCAAGTGATCAGTGTCCAGGGGGCAGCAGTGGATGGGGCAGGGAAGCTGGACTGGCGAGTGTTATCCAGGTTAAAAACTAACAATGAATAAATAGCTTGGAGCTAGTTAGCTTCTGGAGGTTCTTGAGTGTGTTCTAAAAATTTAAAATAATAGCGATTCCGTATCACATTGGGTGAGGCAGGTTTCCGGAAGGTATAAACTAATTAAAAATCGGAAAGAGATTGAAAGTACATATGGGTCCAGTGAGTGTTTGGGTCGCGGCGATGCAGACGGTTAGCAGGCCTGTGCTAACAAGCTAACAGTTAGCAGGCCGGGGTAAACAAGGTAGCAGTTAGCGGACCAGGGCTAACAAGCTAGCAGTTAGCAGGCCGAATTAGCAAGCAAGGAGATATCAAGGGCTAGAGAGTTAGCCTTTGGGGGACGTCGCGATGGGGTGAGTCTGTTTATTCCTCTTCATGCGGTGACATCGATAGACCGGTCGTGGGCCCGGGTATTGTAGCCCAGGAGTATGCGTCGGTGGTAAGCACAGGTGCTCTGGCCGGGCTAGCTTCAAGCTAAGTGGGTGGAAACGCTAGCCAGGAGTAATCATCCGGGGTTGCGGTTTAGCTAGATAGCTAGTTGTGAAGATCCAGCTGAAAAATGTTCCGTTTGCGTTGGGAATCCGGGGATCAAAAATAAATAGGTCCGTTATGCTCTGGTTAGCGTCGCGTTGTTTGAACTGGCAAGAGCTTTCCGAGCTAAAGGTTAGCTGATGACCGGTTAGCTGAAGACCGCTAGCATAGCTGGTGGTTAGCTGGCTTGCTTCAGTTGAGGGGTTCCGGTTCCGAAGTAAATATAAATACTTTAGGAAAAAGTAGCTACATTGGGTGAGGCGGGTTGCAGGAGAGGATTTGGAAGCTTAGGTTTAGCAAAATGTTTTTAAAGATATGCGAAGAAAAATATGTAAAAACGAAAAAGAAACGATATATACAAGGGACAAGATGCGACAGGACGACTTACGCCATCTTGGAAATCTTGGAAAACACACATGCTGTTGTGCAAATGGAATAGACAACAGGTTAAAATGCTAGGCAATTAGCAAGACACCCCCAATAAAGGAGTGGTTCTGCAGGTGGTGACCACAGACCACTTCTCAGTTCCTATGCTTCCTGGCTGATGTTTTGGTCACTTTTGAATGCTGGCGATGCTTTCACTCTAGTGAGCAAGCCAACGAGCGCTGACCTCCGGGGATGCGTGCATTTATCAGACCACCCCACCTCTTTAAGGAATACCTAGGATAGGATAAGTAATCCTTCTCACCCCCCTTTAAGATTTAGATGCACTATTGTAAAGTGACTGTTCCACTGGATGTCATAAGGTGAATGCACCAATTTGTAAGTCGCTCTCGATAAGAGCGTCTGCTAAATGACTTAAATGTAAATGTAAATGTAGTGGTAGCATGAGACGGAGTCTACAACCCACACAAGTGGCTCAGGTAGTGCAGCTCATCCAGGATGGCACATCAAGGCGAACTGTGGCAAAAAGGTTTGCTGTGTCTGTCAGCGTAGTGTCCAGAGCATGGAGGCGCTACCAGGAGACAGGCCAGTACATCAGGAGACGTGGAGGAGGCCATAGGAGGGCAACAACCCAGCAGCAGGACCGCTACCTCCGCCTTTATGCAAGGAGGAGCAGGAGGAGCAATGCCAGAGCCCTGCAAAATGACCTCCAGCAGGCCACAAATGTGCATGTGTCTGCTCAAACGGTCAGAAACAGACTCCATGAGGGTGGTATGAGGGCCCGACGTCCACAGGTGGGGGTTGTGCTTATACAACCCAACACTGTGCAGGACGTTTGGCATTTGCCAGAGAACACCAAGATTGGCAAATTCGCCACTGGCGCCCTGTGCTCTTCACAGATGAAAGCAGGTTCACACTGAGCACATGTGACTGACGTAACAGTCTGGAGACGCCGTGGAGAACGTTCTGCTGCCTGCAATATCCTCCAGCATGACCGGTTTGGTGGTGTGTCAGTCATGGTGTAGGGTGGCATTTCTTTGGGGGGGCCGCACAGCCCTCCTCAGGTAGCCTGACTGCCATTAGGTACCGAGATGAGATCCTCAGACCCCTTGTGAGACCATATGCTGGTGCGGTTGGCCCTGGGTTCCTCCTAATGCAAGACAATGCTAGACCTCATGTGGCTGGAGTGTGTCAGCAGTTCCTGCAAGAGGAAGGCATTGATGCTATAGACTGGCCCGCCCGTTCCCCAGACCTGAATCCAATTGAGCACATCTGGGACATCATGTCTCGCTCCATCCACCAATGCCACGTTGCACCACAGACTGTCCAGGAGTTGACAGATGCTTTAGTCCAGGTCTGGGAGGAGATCCCTCAGGAGACCATCCGCCACCTCATCAGGAGCATGCCCAGGCGTAGGGAGGTCATACAGGCACGTGGCCACACACACTACTGAGCCTAATTTTGACTTGTTTTAAGGACATTACATCAAAGTTGGATCAGCCTGTAGTGTGGTTTCAACGTTAATTCTGAGTGTGACTCCAAATCCAGACCTCCATGGGTTGATAAATTTGATTTCCGTTGATCATTTTTGCGTGATTTTGTTGTCAGCACATTCAACTATGTAAAGAAAAAAGCATTGAATAAGAATATTTAATTCATTCAGATCTAGGATGTGTTATTTTAGTGTTCCCTTGATTTTTTTGAGCAGTGTATATATTTTTTAAATTGTAATTCAGCAGATGCTCTTATCCAGAGCGAGTGGATACAATTTTGTACTTAATCATCATTGTCCTGATAATATCCTGCTAATATCATGATAATTTAATGAAAAAGTCTTGATAAAGTCCTACTAATGTCTTGATAATATCCTGCTAATGTCATGATCATTTCCTGATAATGTATGCCTGAGTGTAAATGTGGCAGTGATAATGTCCTTAACGGTCATCAAAATTGTTAAAAGATTTGAAAAACAATTCTGATAAACGCAATAGTTGGACAATGGATGAAGATACTTCAAAGTTTTAGAATGTTTTAAATCCTTCAGATATTGAACGAATTATTGCACATAAAACATTTAGCTGGCACAGTCAAATAATTAATGGAGTTCGGGGATTATGATGAAAATTCAGGTATTCAATGTATTGTCAAATTTTATTTATTATTAATGCACTCATATATAAATGTTCTAATGGTATCAGGTATTTGTTACAATATGTTGTGTTAGAATATAGAACAGTATATGTGCCTAGTTAGCATAAATACAATGGGTTCATTTGAATATATTAATAAAGTAACAAGAACGTGTGGAACAGGGCTGCAACCACCAACACTTGCTCTGTCTAGGACTACCTGCACTGTCTAGACTGCCTCATTAAACAGTTCAATGGGATTGAAAATGTAAATCGTTATAGTCCCCATAATCGGCACAAAAGTTATTATTTTTCATGAAAGGGCCATAAACAATAACTAGTAATGTTGCAAACTCAAAGAAAGGTTGCTTTCTCACCTTTCTGGTAAAATGTTTTATAAATTGCTGAGGTGTCGTCACTTTTAAGGACATAAGTTCAAGTACACAGTACAAATATGATGTACAGTATGATGTATTTCCTATTCAACAAAACTATGAATAAGGCTTGACTTTACTTATAAGCTTTCTAAATATAGTATAATCAAATTTTAAAATGATGATCTACAAGATTTCACCTTCCTTATAATTGTAAAATACATATTTGTATTAGACCATATTTTCTAAAGGTCTCTCTTGATCAAAACATCAGCTGCCGTTGATGTGAAAGTCTCACAGAGCTCTAGCTTGGCTTCCTTATCTCGTTAGGAAGTGTCCTTTCATCTCATATTAGCTTAGATGTAAGGTCCTCTATTTAGGGGACATGCGTGGTTCTGGTACCGGTTGGTTTATAGATTGAAATGTTTTGCATTCAGCGATAGCCCTGGTTCCCATGAACGCAGTGTTATTTCTGAGACTGTGTGACATAAGATGTGAAATCTGAAAACACTTGAAGCTGGGATGTCCCGCCTACCATTTTATTCACTTTTCCGACTGTCTGTCAACTCCTGGCTGAACTCTACATCGCAGCCACTGACATAGATTTATAGCGATTTATCTCAAATAATTCAGATTTGAAATAAAATAGACTTTCTGTTTGTCATAGACGACAAGACTAAAAGCTCAGACGAAGAGACCTATAAACACTTTGTGAGAAAACAGAAATCCACTTTGAGTAAAAATAAAATAACACTTACATTCTCAAAGATGTAGCCTACAACACAGTACTTGTGATCATTTTAAGGAGAACAAAAATAACTTACATTTGAACACCAACACAGAAGCTTGAGGCATTTTCCCAATTAAGTAGCCTAGTTTTGTTGTTGGCTACTTGAAGAGAACTAGGGCCCATCACTCACAGCCCACCTCTTCCAATACATTGTAGAAAAGTGCGCATGTAATTCTACTAGATGAAGAGCTGGAAAGAGTACAATATCCTGGCATTTAAACCATACTCGATTTTTGAAATGTTGCAAACTATTAAACATTCTATTTTCGCATACTGAGAATATGTCATATGTGTACCGTAATTGCTGGACTATTAAGCGCACCTGAATATAAACGGCACCCACTGAATTATTAAAAAATATGTATTTTGTACATAAATAAGCCGCACATGTCTATAAGCCGCAGGTGCCTACCGGTACATTGAAACAAATGAACTTTACACAGCCTTTAAACGAAACACGGCTTGTAACAAAAATAAATAGGCTTTAACGAAACACGGCTTGTAACAAAAATTAAAACAGTAGCCTACCAAGAAAGTCATTGGTCACTATCTTCCTCCTCCTGTGCACTGAATCCACTGAAGTCATCTCCTTCGGTGTCAGAGATGAATAGCCTCAGAATTGCTTCATCCGATGTTGGATCGTTTTCATTGTCGCTCTCATCACTTTCATCCGGAGGCAAATACCCCGCTGAGCTTCAACACGCAGCAGTCCAGCCTTTTGAAACCCGTTGATGATAGTGGATTATTTTGACAATGCTCCACGCTGTCAGGACCCACTGGCAGACTTGACCATAAGATGCTCTTCGCATGCGGCCCGTTTTAGTGAAGGATTTCTCCCCACTTTTCATCCAAGCTTCCCACTGAACAAGGAGCGCCACCTTAAATGCACGATTTACACTGATGTCGAGTAGCTGCAAATACTTTTAGGCCATCTGCTTTTCTTCCCTCTGAAAGCTTTTGTTGTCTTTCTGCACTGAGTCAGTTACTCACGCTGCTGTTTCCAACGTCTTATCATCGACTCATTAAGGCCAAGCTCTCATGCAGCGGCTCTATTTCCTTTTCCAACAGCCAGATTTATCGCCTTTAACTTGAAAGCTGCATCATATGCAGTTCTCCGTGTCTTTGCCATGATGAGGGTGACAAAATTACTACCGTAATCAGAATGATGGGAAGTTTGAGCGCGCTCGATTTTACGTCACATTATGTGACGGTGCTCAGTTTTTTGGCGGCATGAATCTTGTGAAAGCTGGAAAAATCCATAAATTAGCAGCGTCATTGTATAAACCGCGAGCTTCAAAGTGTGGGAATAAAGTAGCGGCTTATAGTCCGGAAATTACGGTAATTGCGTTGTTTCCCACTATTCGTTGATTACGGTAGCGCATCCCCATATCTAATTGATCAGCTGTGGTCAAAGCCAAAATGAGTATGACGTGCGGGAATTTAATGTATACTCAATTTTAAAAACAGGATTTATTTTCTCATCCTCAAACGGGACAATATTTAGGACAAGAGTATGGGTATTCATTGACCCTGAGAAACACCCACTCTTTGACTGGAAAGAGAAATATTTCTACGCTGCAGGAGCTGTATTTACTACGCTGTCTTCCGGGACAATGTGGACCAACCAGAGTTCCAATGCCACAATTGTTTACTTGCAGAGGACTATAGAGAAGTGGCTACTCTTAGCAAACACATTAACAATTTACACAATCTATTGGGGAAAGCACTCCCGCCTACCTTCTCCTTGTCTACTACCCAGACTGGACACCATTACGATGTGCTGAGAGTATCACCACCATGTCAACTCTCTTTGCCTTCCAGAGACCCCTCCCAGAAGAAGTCTCCCACTTAAATAAAAAATGGAGCAGGACCATCGCTTCTGATGGATTTAGGCTTGTTGAGAACAAGTTCTCATTTGCAACTGTGACCTGGCCAAGATAAAGCAAAGCAGCTCGACACATACAACAACACAGAGTTACACGTGGAATAAACAAACATACAATCAATAATACAGTAGAAAAAGTCTATAAACAGCATGTGCAAATGAGGTAGGATAAGAGAGGTAAGGCAATAAATAGACCATGGTGGCAAAGGAATTACAATATAGTTAATTAAACACTGGAATGGTAGGATGTGCAAGAAGAGATACTGGGGTGCAAAGGAGCAAGATAAATAAATAAATACAGTATCGGGATGAGGTAGATTGGATGGGCTATTTACAGATGAGCTATGGACAAGTGCAGTGATATGTGAGCTGCGCTGACAGCTGGTGCTTAAAGCTAGTGATGGAGGTAAGAGTCCGCAGCTTCAGAGATTTTTGCAGTTCGTACCAGTCATTGACGGCAGAAAACTGGAAGGAGAGGCGGCCAAAGGGCTTTACCTAGCAGAGACTTGTAAGATGACCTGGAGTCAGTGGGTTTGGCGATGAGTATGAAGCGAGGGCCACCCAACGAGAGCATACAGGATGCTTTGTTGCGAAATAGGAAGCCGATTCTAGATTTAATTTTGGAATGGAGATGTTTAATGTGAGTCTGGAAGGAGAGTTTACAGTCTAACCAGACACCTACGTATTTGTAGTTGTCCATATATTCTAAGTCAGAACCGTCCAGAGCAGTGATGCTGGACGGGCGGTCAGGTGCAGGCAGCGATTGATTGAAGAGCATGCATTTAGTTTTACTTGCAGTTGGAGGCCACGGAAGGAGTGTTGTATGGCATTGAAGCTCATCTGGAGGTTAGTTAACACAGTGTCCAAAGAAGGGCCAGCGGTATACAGATTGTGTCGTCTGTGTAGAGGTGGATCAAAGAATCACCAGCAGCAAGAGCGACATCATTGATGTATACAGAGAAGAGAGTCGGCCCGAGAATTGAACCCTGTGGCACCCCCATAGAGACTGTTAGAGGTCCAGACATCAGGCCCTCTGATTTGACATACTGAACTCTATCAGAGAAGTAGTTGGTGAACCAGGCAAGGAAATCATTTGAGAAAGGCTGTTGAGTCTGCCAATAAGAATGTTGTGATTGACAGAGTCGAAAGCCTTAGCCAGGTCGATGAATACGGCTGGACAGTAATGTCTCTTATTGATGGTGGTTATGATATCATTTCGGACCTTGAGCGTGGCTGAGGTGCACCCATGACCAGCTCTGAAACCAGATACCGTAGCGGAGAAGGTACGGTGAGATTTGAAATGGTTGGTAATCCATTTGTTTACATGGCTTTCAAAGACCTTAGAAAGGAAGTGTAGAATAGATATAAGTCAGTAGCAGTTTGTGTCTCCCCCTTTGAAGAGGGCAGCTTTCCAATCTTTGGGAATCTCAGACGATTCGAAAGAGAGGTTGAACAGGCTAGTAATAGGGGTTGCAACAATTTCTGCAGATCATTTGTTGATCCAAGATGGCGTAGCAGTAAGTCGTCCTGTCGTATCGTCTCTCTGTAAATATCGTCTCTTTTTCGTTTTAGATATTTTTCTTCGCATATCTTTAAAAACATTTAGCTAAACCTAAGCTTCCAAATACTCTCCGGCAATCCGCCTCACCCAATGTAGCTACTTTTCCTAAAGTATTTATATTTACTTCGGAACCGGAACCCCTCAACTGAAGCTAGCCAGCTAACCACCAGCTATGCTAGCGGTCTTCAGCTAACTGGTCATCAGCTAACCTTTAGCTCGGAAAGCTCTCGCCAGTTCGAACAACGCGATGCTAACCAGAGCATTACGGACCTATTTATTTTTTATCCCCGGATTCCCTCCGCAAACGGAATTTTTTTTTCAGCTGGATCTTCACAACTAGCTATCGAGCTAAACCCTGGTTGATTACTCCTGGCTAGCGTTTCCACCCACGTAGCTTGAAGCTAGCCCGGCCAGAGCTCCTGTGTTCCTAGCATACTCCTGGGCTTCTATACCCGGATCCACGACCGGCCTATCGATGTCACTGCATGAAGAGGAATAAACAGACTCACCCCATCGCAACGTCCTCCAAAGGCTAACTCTCTAGCCCTCGCTATCTCCTTGCTTGCTAATTCGGCATGCTAACTGCTAGCTTGTTTACCTCGGCCTGCTAATCTGTTAGCTTGTTAGCACAGGCCTGCTAACCGTCTGCATCGCAGTGGCCCATATGTACTTTCTATCTCTTCCCGATTTTTAAAATTTGTTTATACCTTCCGGAAACCTGCCTCACCCAATGTGATACGGAATCGCTATTATTTAAAATTTTTAGAACACACTCAAGAACCTCCAGAAGCTAACCAGCTAACTAGCTACAAGCTATTTAGTCATTGTTAGTTTTTTTACCTGGATAATAATATAATATAATAATAATAATATATGCCATTTAGCTGACGCTTTTATCCAAAGCGACTTACAGTCATGTGTGCATACATTCTACGTATGGGTGGTCCCGGGAATCGAACCCACTACCCTGGCGTTACAAGCGCCATGCTCTACCAACTGAGCCACAGAAGGACCACGCTGATGCACGCTGGACTGTCCATTAATCACGGTACTCCATTCTGCTTGTTTGTTTTATCTGTCGGCCCCGTTGCCTAGTCAATGCCATTTTACCTGCTGTTGTTATGCTAGCTGATTAGCTGTTGTCTCACCCACTGTTTTAGCTAGCTTTCCCAATTCAACACCTGTGTTTACTGTATGCCTCGCTGTATGTCTCTCTCAAATGTAAATATTCCTTGTATACTGTTGCTCAGGTTAGTTATCATTGTTTTAGTTCACAATGGAGCCCCTAGTCCCACTCCTCATACCCCTGATACCTCCTTTGTCCCACCTCCCACATATGCGGTGACCTCACCCATTACAACCAGCATGTCCAGAGATAAAACCTCTCTCATCATCACCCAGTGCCTGGGCTTACCTCCGCCGTACCCGCACCCCACCATACCCCTGTCTGCGCATTATGCCCTGAATATATTCTACCATGCCCAGAAACCTGCTCCTCTTATTCTCTGTCCCCAACGCTCTAGGCGACCAGTTTTGATAGTCTTAAGCCGCACCCTCATACTACTCCTTCTCTGTTCCGCGGGTGATGTGGAGGTAAACCCAGGCCCTGCATGTCCCCAGGCACTCTCATTTGTTGACTGCTGTGATCGACAAAGCCTTGGTTTCATGCATGTCAACATCAGAAGTCTCCTCCCTAAGTTTGTTTTACTCACTGCTTTAGCACACTCTGCTAACCCTGGTGTCCTTGCCGTGTCTGAATCCTGGCTCAGGAAGGCCACCAAAAATTCAGAGATTTCCATACCCAACTATAACATCTTCCGTCAAGATAGAACTGCCAAAGGGGGAGGAGTTGCAGTCTACTGCAGAGATAGCCTGCAAAGTAACGTCATACTTTCCAGGTCCATACCCAAACAGTTCGAACTACTAATTCTGAAAATTACTCTCTCCAGAAATAAGTCTCTTACTGTTGCGGCCTGCTACCGACCCCCCTCAGCTCCCAGCTGTGCCCTGGACACCATTTGTGAATTGATTGCCCCCCATCTAGCTTCAGAGTTTGTTCTGTTTGGTGACCTAAACTGGGATATGCTTAACACCCCAGCAGTCCTACAATCTAAGCTAGAGGCCCTCAATCTCACATAAATCATCAAGGAACCCACCAGGTACAACCCTAACTCTGTAAGTAAGGGCACCCTCATAGATGTCATCCTGACCAACTGGCCCTCCAAATACACCTCAGCTGTCTTCAACCAGGATCTCAGCGACCACTGCCTCATTGCCTGTATCCGCTACGGTGCCGCAGTCAAACGACCACCCCTCATCACTGTCAAACGCTCCCTAAAACACATCTGTGAGCAGGCCTTTCTAATCGACCTGGCCCGGGTATCCTGGAAGGACATTGACCTCATCCCGTCAGTTGAGGATGCCTGGTCATTCTTTAAGAATAACTTCCTCACCATTTTAGATAAGCATGCTCCGTTCAAAAAATGCAGAACTAAGAACAGATACAGCCCTTGGTTCACTCCAGACCTGACTGCCCTCGACCAGCACAAAAACATCCTGTGACGGACTGCAATAGCATCGAATAGTCCCTGCGATTTGCAACTGTTCATGGAAGTCAGGAACCAATACACACAGTCAGTCAGGAAAGCTAAGGCTAGCTTCTTCAGGCAGAAGTTTGCATCCTGTAGCTCCAACTCCAAAAAGTTCTGGGACACTGTGAAGTCCATGGAGAACAAGAGCACCTCCTCCCAGCTGCCCACTGCACTGAGGCTAGGGAACACGGTCACCACCGACAAATCCATGATTATCGAAAACTTCAACAAGCATTTCTCAACGGCTGGCCATGCCTTCCGCCTGGCTACTCCTACCTTGGCCAACAGCTCCGGCCCCCCCGCAGCTCCTCGCCCAAGCCTCTCCAGGTTCTCCTTTACCCAAATCCAGATAATAGATGTTCTGAAAGAGCTGCAAAACCTGGACCCGTATAAATCAGCTGGGCTTGACAATCTGGACCCTCTATTTCTGAAACTATCCGCCGCCATTGTCGCAACCCCTATTACCAGCCTGTTCAACCTCTCTTTCATATCGTCTGAGATCCCCAAGGATTGGAAAGCTGCTGCAGTCATCCCCCTCTTCAAAGTGGGAGACACCCTCGACCCAAACTGTTACAGACCTATATCCATTCTGCCCTGCCTATCTAAGGTCTTCGAAAGCCAAGTCAACAAACAGGTCACTGACCATCTCGAATCCCACCGTACCTTCTCCGCTATGCAATCTGGTTTCCGAGCCGGTCACGGGTGCAGCTCAGCCAAAGAAAGTACTGTGCAGCCGTCTTCATCGACCTTGCCAAGGCTTTCGACTCTGTCAATCACCATATTCTTATCGGCAGACTCAGTAGCCTCGGTTTTTCGGATGACTGCCTTGCCTGGTTCACCAATTACTTTGCAGACAGAGTTCAGTGTGTCAAATCGGAGGGCATGCTGTCCGGTCCTCTGGCAGTCTCTATGGGGGTGCCACAGGGTTCAATTTTCGGGCCGACTCTTTTCTCTGTTTTTATCAATGATGTTGGTCTTGCTGCGGGCGATTCCCTGATCCACCTCTACGCAGACGACACCATTCTATATACTTTCGGCCCGTCATTGGACACTGTGCTATCTAACCTCCAAACGAGCTTCAATGCCATACAACACTCCTTCCGTGGCCTCCAACTGCTCTTAAACGCTAGTAAAACCAAATGCATGCTTTTCAACCGATCGCTGCCTGACTCAGCATGCCCGACTAGCATCACCACACTGGATGGTTCCGACCTTGAATATGTGGACACCTATAAGTACCTAGGTGTCTGGCTGGACTGCAAACTCTCCTTCCAGACCCATATCAAACATCTCCAATCGTAAATCAAATCAAGAGTCGGCTTTCTATTCCGCAACAAAGCCTCCTTCACTCACGCTGCCAAGCTTACCCTAGTAAAACTGACTATCCTTCCGATCCTCGACTTCGGCGATGTCATCTACAAAATCGCTTCCAACACTCTACTCAGCAAACTGGATGCAGTTTATCACAGTGCCATCCGTTTTGTCACTAAAGCACCTTATACTACCCACCACTGCGACTTGTATACTCTAGTCGGCTGGCCCTCGCTACATATTCGTCGCCAGACCCACTGGCTCCAGGTCATCTACAAGGCCATGCTAGGTAAAGATCCGCCTTATCTCAGTTCACTGGTCACGATGGCAACACCCATCCGTAGCACGCGCTCCAGCAGGTGTATCTCACTGATCATCCCTAAAGCCAACACCTCATTCGGCCGCCTTTCGTTCCAGTACTCTGCTGCCTGTGACTGGAACGAATTGCAAAAATCGCTGAAGTTGGAGACTTTTATCTCCCTCACCAACTTCAAACATCAGCTATCTGAGCAGCTAACCGATCGCTGCAGCTGTACATAATCTATTGGTAAATAGCCCACCCATTTTCACCTACCTCATCCCCACAGTTTTTATTTATTTACTTTTCTGCTCTTTTGCACACCAATATCTCTACCTGTACATGATCATCTGATCATTTATCACTCCAGTGTTAATCTGCAATATTGTAATTATTCGCCTACCTCCTCATGCCTTTTGCACACATTGTATATAGACTCCCCTTTTTTTCTACTGTGTTATTGACTTGTTAATTGTTTACTCCATGTGTAACTCTGTGTTGTCTGTTCACACTGCTATGCTTTATCTTGGCCAGGTCGCAGTTGCAAATGAGAACTTGTTCTCAACTAGCCTACCTGGTTAAATAAAGGTGAAATAAACATTTTAAAAAATTGAAAGAGAACGTCTAAATCAAATCAAATCAAATTTTATTTGTCACATACACATGGTTAGCAGATGTTAATGCGAGAGTAGCTAAATGCTTGTGCTTCTAGTTCCGACAATGCAGTAATAACCAACAAGTAATCTAGCTAACAATTCCAAAACTACGACCTTATAGACACAAGTGTAAGGGGATAAGAATATGTACATAAAGATATATGAGTGAGTGATGGTACAGAGCGGCATAGGCAAGATACAGTAGATGGTATTGAGCGCAGTATATACATATGAGATGAGTATGTAAACAAAGTGGCATAGTTAAAGTGGCTAGTGATACATGTATTACATAAAGATGCAGTACATGATATAGAGTACAGTATATACATATACATATGAGATGAATAATGTAGGGTATGTAAACATTATATTAGGTAGCATTGTTTAAAGTGGCTAGTGATATATTTTACATAATTTCCCATCAATTCCCATTATTAAAGTGGCTGGAGTTGAGTCAGTGTGTTGGCAGCAGCCACTCAATGTTAGTGGTGGCTGTTTAACAGTCTGATGGCCTTGAGATAGAAGCTGTTTTTCAGTCTCTCGGTCCCAGCTTTGATGCACCTGTACTGACCTCGCCTTCTGGATGATAGCGGGGTGAACAGGCAGTGGCTCGGGTGGTTGTTGTCCTTGATGATCTTTATGGCCTTCCTGTGACATCGGGTGGTGTAGGTGTTCTGGAGGGCAGGTAGTTTGCCCCCGGTGATGCGTTGTGCAGACCTCACTACCCTCTGGAGAGCCTTACGGTTGTGGGCGGAGCAGTTGCCGTACCAGGCGGTGATACAGCCCGACAGGATGCTCTCGATTGTGCATCTGTAGAAGTTTGTGAGTGCTTCTGGTGACAAGCCAAATTTCTTCAACCTCCTGAGGTTGAAGAGGCGCTGCTGCGCCTTCTTCACGATTCTGTCTGTGTGGGTGGACCAATTCATTTTGTCTGTGATGTGTACGCCGAGGAACTTAAAACTTACTACCCTCTCCACTACTGTCCCGTCAATGTGGATAGGGGGGTGTTCCCTTTGCTGTTTCCTGAAGTACACAATCATCTCCTTAGTTTTGTTGACGTTGAGTGTGAGGTTATATTCCTGACACCACACTCCGAGGGCCCTCACCTCCTCCCTGTAGGCCGTCTCGTCATTGTTGGTAATCAAGCCTACCACTGTTGTGTCGTCCGCAGACTTGATGATTGAGTTGGAGGCGTGCATGGCCACGCAGTCGTGGGTGAACAGGGAGTACAGGAGAGGGCTCAGAATGCACCCTTGTGGGGCCCCAGTGTTGAGGATCAGCGGGGTGGAAATGTTGTTGCCTACCCTCACCACCTGGGGGCGGCCCGTCAGGAAGTCCAGTACCCAGTTGCACAGGGCGGGGTCGAGACCCAGGGTCTCAAGCTTAATGACGAGCTTGGAGGGCACTATGGTGTTAAATGTCGAGCTGTAGTCGATGAACAGCATTCTCACATAGGTATTGCTCTTGTCCAGATGGGTTAGGGCAGTGTGCAGTGTGGTTGAGATTGCATCGTCTGTGGACCTATTTGGGCGGTAAGCAAATTGGAGTGGGTCTAGGGTGACAGGTAGGGTGGAGGTGATATGGTCCTTGACTAGTCTCTGAAAGCACTTCATGATGACGGAAGTGAGTGCTACGGGGCGGTAGTCGTTTAGCTCAGTTACCTTAGCTTTCTTGGGAACAGGAACAATGGTGGCCCTCTTGAAGCATGTGGGAACAACAGACTGGGATAGGGATTGATTGAATATGTTCGTAAACACACCAGACAGCTGGTCTGCGCATGCTCTGAGGGCGCGGCTGGGGATGCCGTCTGGGCCTGCAGCCTTGCGAGGGTTGACATGTTTAAATGTTTTCCTCACGTCGGCTGCAGTGAAGGAGAGTCCGCATGTTTTAGTTGCGGGCCGTGTCAGTGGCACTGTATTGTCCTCAAAGCGGGCAAAAAAGTTATTTAGTCTGCCTGGGAGCAAGACATCCTGGTCCGTGACTGGGCTGGTTTTCTTTTTGTAATCCGTGATTGACTGTCGACCTTGCCACATACCTCTTGTGTCTGAGCCGTTGAATTGAGATTCTACTTTGTCTCTATACTGACGCTTAGCTTGTTTGATTGCCTTGCGGAGGGAATAGTTACACTGTTTGTATTCGGTCATGTTTCCGGTCACCTTGCCCTGATTAAAAGCAGTGGTTCGGGCTTTCAGTTTCACGCGAATGCTGCCATCAATCCACGGTTTCTGGTTTGGGAATGTTTTAATCGTTGCTATGGGAACGACATCTTCAATGCACGTTCTAATGAACTCGCTCACCGAATCAGCGTATTCGTCAATGTTGTTGTCTGACGCAATACGAAACATATCCCAGTCCGCGTGATGGAAGCAGTCTTGGAGTGTGGAATCAGATTGGTCGGACCAGCGTTGAACAGACCTCAGCGCGGGAGCTTCTTGTTTTAGTTTCTGTCTGTAGGCAGGGATCAACAAAATGGAGTCTTGGTCAGCTTTTCCGAAAGGAGGGCGGGGCAGGGCCTTATATGCGTCGCGGAAGTTAGAATAGCAGTGATCCAAGGTTTTTCCAGCCCTGGTTGCGCAATCGATATGCTGATAAAATTTAGGGAGTCTTGTTTTCAGATTAGCCTTGTTAAAATCCCCAGCTACAATGAATGCAGCCTCCGGATAAATGGATTCCAGTTTGCAAAGAGTCAAATAAAGTTTGTTCAGAGCCATCGATGTGTCTGCTTGGGGGGGAATATATACGGCTGTGATTATAATCGAAGAGAATTCCCTTGGAAGATAATGCGGTCGACATTTGAATGTGAGGAATTCTAAATCAGGTGAACAGAAGGACTTGAGTTCCTGTATGCTGTTATGATCACACCACGTCACGTTAACCATGAAACATACGCCCCCGCCCATCTTCTTACCAGAAAGATGTTTGTTTCTGTTGGCGCGATGCGTGGAGAAACCCGCTGGCTGCACCGATTCCGATAGCGTCTCTCCAGTGAGCCATGTTTCCGTGAAGCAAAGAACGTTACAGTCTCTGATGTCCCTCTGGAATGCTACCCTTGCTCGGAATTCATCAACCTTGTTGTCAATAGACTGGACATTGACGAGAAAAATGCTAGGGAGTGGTGCACGATGTGCCCGTCTCCGGAGTCTGACCAGAAGACCGCTCCGTTTCCCCCTTTTACGAAGTAGATTGTCTAGCCCAGCTGATTTGTAGAGGTTCAGATTTTGCAGCTCTTTCAGAATATCAGCTATCTGGATTTTGGTGAAGGAGAAGTGGGGGAGGCTTGGGCGAGTTGCTGTGGGGAGCACAGGGCTGTTTGACCGGGGTAGGGGTAGCCAGGTGGAATGCATGGCCAGCTGTAGAAAAATGCTTACTGAAATTCTCAAAAAAAAAAAATTCTCAAGGCGAGGTTATTACAGGTGCATCAAAGCAGGGACCGAGAGACTGAAAAAGAGCTACTATCTCAAGGCCATCATACTGTGGTAACAGTGTTTCCTAGCCTCAGTGTAGTGTGCAGTTGGGAGGAGGTGCTCTTATTCTCCATGGACTTTACAGTGTCCCAGAACTTTTTAGACTTTGTGCTACAGGAGGCAAATTTCTGCATGAAAAAGCTAGCCTTAGCTTTCCTGTGTATATTTTTTCCTAACTTCCCTGAAAAGTTGCATATCACGGGGGCTGTTCGATGCTAATGCAGAAACGCCACAGGATGTTTGTGTGCTGGTCAAGGGCAGTGAATGATTTAGTGAATGATAATGTCACCATCCCTACTGCCAAACCATGGAAGCGCGCCACCTGTCATAGAGCTAATGGAGGGAAGCAGCCTATGGTGAGTGGGGCTTCTTTGGCATTGGGAAGGCTGACCCAAATCCAGTTGTTGAACAGCTTTGCCCTCCTGGCTTTGGATGTTCCAGCTATCCTGACTCCTTCCCAGGGCTATTCTGCATCGGATTCTTCCATGGACTCGGATCACCAGACCTCGAGGGTGTCTGACGCACTGGCTCCTCAGTCAGCCACAATGGGGTTTTTCTACGTTGTAATCGGAAGCTCTATGGTGAGAAACATATTTGTATTTTTAAATTTTTTTATTTTACCTTTATTTAACTAGGCAAGTCAGTTAAGAACAAATTCTTATTTTCAATGACGGCCTAGGAACAGTGGGTTAACTGGTTCCTTAGGCAAAAACGTTTTTGTTATCCTGGGGCTCGGGTACAGGACATTACTAAGCGGCTTCCTACCATTTTACGACAGAACATAGGGGCTGTTGCTGTCATAATACATGTGTGATTTAATTACTTTAGGATAGCTAGCTTGGAATGTCTGAAACTGGATTTTATAGAACTGATTGGAACTCTGAAAGACTCCAATAAACATCCAATTATCTGAGTCATGGCAGCAAAAGATTCAGCAGTTTGCTGGCACTACATTACTGGCTCCTGTAGCTCTGTTGACACCTTTTGGAAACAGAAGATGTTTTACAGAAAGGATGGGGTCCATCCAAATGATCTTGGTATCTGCAACTTGTCCTCACATTTCAAGGTTGTGCTGAGACATTGATGCTGTTTTGGTTTTGCACATTTCTTGTTTTGTGAGTTTATTCATGTATAGTGTCTTTATTAAAGTACCATGAATAACCACCACGCTGCGTTTTGATCCGCCTCTCTTTCCCCAGAAGAAAACCATTACATTTATCAACACCAAGTCCCGCTTAGGTAATCCCAATCATAAATTATCGTCATACTGCTGATCCTTCTGACTTAGATAACTACCGTCCAATTAACATTTACAAAGTTTTAGAATCCATGACCAACTTTCCCTGTCTAGCTAAGACATTACTTCTCACTCTATTTGTAATGTGCACCAATCTGGTTTTAGACCTGGACATAGCACAGTTTCAGCTGCTACACTTGTTTTACATGATGTGTTACATTTCTTGGATCATAAAAATAATTGTGCTGCTGTCACGACTTCCGCCCGAAGTCGGTCCCTCTTACTTGTTCGGGCGGCGTTCGGCGGTTGTCTTGTCTTCCCACACACCTGGTTCCAATTCCACAATTACATGTTGTCACGACTTCCGCCGAGGTTGGCTCTCCTGCCCGTTCAGGCGGTGCTCGGCGGTCGTCGTCACCGTCCTACTAGCCACTACCGATCCCTTTTCGTGTATCTGTTGGTTTTGTCTGATTGGTTTCACCTGTGTGTTGTTTAGTTTATTAGTGTCTGTATATATAGTAGGTTGTCCCGCCCTTGTTTTGTGCGGGATTGTTTATTTTGTCATTCATTTCGTCTGTCGGTGTTATTGTGTTTCTTATTCTCCGGTTAGTCTGTTATCCTGTGTTGGATAATTTCACCCTGTGTGTATTTGGGTTGGCCGTGTTTATTTTGTTCACCGGAGAATAAACTTTATATCGCTATCTGCTCTCTGCGCCTGATTCCACCCACCTTGATTAGACGTTACACATGTTGTGGATTTAACCCTTTGTTTCCCTCATATCCTTGTCCAGAATTGTTTATTGTAAGAGTTTGTGCACGTTATGTCTGGCGTGCAAAGTGTTGTTGTCCCATTGTATATATTTATTATTTTTGTTCACTGTGAGTTTTATTATTAAACTGCGCCGTTCTAACAGTCTTTTCTCTCCTGCGCCTGACTTCTCTGCCGCCAGTACGCACTCATTACAGCTGTCTTATTTATAGACCTTTCCAAGGCCTTCGATACCATTGACCCTCAAATTCAAAAGTTGACTGATATAGGCCTGGATCAGGCTTCTTGCAAGTGGTTTGAAAATTATCTGTCAGACAGGACTCAATGTGTGATCTCTGATGGTGTTACGTCTAGTTGCCTGGATATTACAGAAAGTGTACCGCAGGGGTCGGTACTGGGACCTGCTCTCTTTACAACTTATATATTGGTCTATTTGCTAAAACTTGTCATATTAATCTGTATGCAAATGACACTGTTATGTATATCATTGCCCCAACTGTTGACCAGGCTATGTTAGAGCTGCAGTCTGACCTTATTACCTTACAGAAAGCTCTGGTTGGTTTAATACTTGTTGGTAGACGAGAAGCAGGTACAGGGAGTGAACATTTAATAGCAACTGACTTCGAACAGGACAGGATAGCGTCTGGACATGAACACACAACTACATTAATGCTGACACAGGGAACAAACGTGGGAGCAGACAGTTATAGACAGGGCAATCAACAAAGGGAAGGAGTCCAGTTGAGTCCAATGAGCTCTACAGCGCTTAATGATGGTGACAGGTGTGCGTCATGAAGGGCAGCCTGGCACCCTCAAGCGCCAGAGAGGGAGAGCGGGAGCAGGCGTGACACTTGTACATAATGCAGGCAAGACTAAATACACGTTGTCCTTTTGAGAACTATGGCGAACGTTTCAGATGGACTACATATTTATTAATTGGATGGTTCTCCCATTGATCAGGTTCCCGACCACAAATATGTAGGTATTTGGATTGACAAGACCTGTTTAAAAAACATACAGATAAGCTAGTTAAAAAGCTAAGATTTAAAGTGGGCTTCTTTTCTTAGAAATCGATCTTGCCTCTCCCTAAATAGCAGGAAGCAGATCGTACAGTCAACCATCCTGTCAGTTCTTGTCTATGGTGATTCCATTTAACAGATTGCAGCAGCCTCTACTCTTAAACCTTTGGATGCCGTCTACCATAACACCATTCGCTTTATCACTGGTGACAGTTTTAATACACATCACTGCATCCTGTATCAAATGGTTGGCTGGTCCTCATTATAAATTCATGTAGGTCACTTCATTACTCCCTCTTTATTCACAAAGCTCTACTGCACAAGCTTCCAACATACCTCACTGTGTTGTTGAAGTATGAATACATGAGTTACAAAACATGTTTGCATGGTTGGTTAACTATTGAGGTTCCTCGGGTCTGCACCGAATTGGGTAGATCCGGTTTTTGTTTTAATGTGCCCAACTGCTGGAAAAATATGCAGATCTCATTGAAATGGGATTTTCTGGTGCCGCTCAGACAGTTTAGAGTATTGATAGAAGATCTGGAAGCTGAGAGATGGAGATGATATCTATGATTGTATTTTGTATTTTAACTGTCGCTTGTATTCTGTAGAATGTGTAAAATGCAGGGCACCCTGTTGAAATAAAGTAAAATAAAATAAAGAAATTCGGACACGGCCTATGTATTCCATTGAGCCCATTTCAGCCATTACCGGGTTGTGTTTGACAGGTCATTACAAAAATGTCCGCGGTTAGAACGTTAATGGGAAAAAACGACACAAGCAAGAGTATGAAAGAGTCGCAGGAGTAAAATGAAAGTAATCAATCCAGCAAGACGTGACAAGTGGATTTTGCATAACTCAAACGCAGGAAATAGATGGCTGAAAAAGACAGTTCCTCAGGTGGGTGGGACATTCACGTTGCTAATGTCATCCCTACTCCCTCCGTAGTCAAGATGATGATGTGTCATTCTCGCTCCATGATATCTCCTCTGCCCACAGAGAGCAGTTAGTTAGTCGGTGAGTCATGGGACGGGAGGGGACGGGCTGTAAAACTTCTGCATTAAAAAGCCATCTGGAAAGGAAGCCATGACGCAGGAAGGAATTGATCCCAAGCCAAACGGACACTGGAATATATTCCAAACACATTAATAATAGGGCTGGATAATTGGGAGGATTTGTTATGATGTCATTGTATTTGTCCCATGATGGCATACATTATTATTATTTTTAAAAGTATTATTATTAATACATGACATCATTATGTGTTAAACATACGGATATACTCTGCTCTACTCTTCTAAAGCCCTAGTGTGTTGACTTGAAGTGCTGTATGAGTGCCTCAGCTCTATTAGTACAATACTATCCTTTGATATTCAGCTCTATTAGTGTACTACTATCATTTGATGTTTCAGATACATAAATAATATTGATTGTATCATTTCTCCTATACTGTAGGGAATGTATTGTGATGTTATGTAGATCATACACAGTAGAGGGCACAGAATGAGTCACATACAGGCTGTGTCACTGTGTGGTATGCTCTCTCACCATGAAGAATACCTTTGCAGTTCAGCTACTCAAGGACAGAGGTGGTTTAGATATCTCACTCCCTTTACAATGGAATGTAAGTTTAGAACTATTTTGTTTAATTTGTTATGCCATGACTGTTCTTGTATGTTATATATGGTGGGAATGTGCTTATATCTATGTCATACATGGTGGGACTGTGCTTATATCTATGTCATACATGGTGGGACTGTGCTTATATCTATGTCATACATGGTGGGACTGTGCTTATATCTATGTCATACATGGTGGGACTGTGCTTATGTCTATGTCATACATGGTGGGACTGTGCTTATATCTATGTCATACATGGTGGGACTGTGCTTATATCTATGTCATACATGGTGGGACTGTGCTTATGTCTATGTCATACATGGTGGGACTGCTTATATCTATGTCATACATGGTGGGACTGTGCTTATGTCTATGTTATAAACGGTGGGACTGCTTATATCTATGTTAGCGCCTTCAGAAAGTATTGATACCCATGCACTGCACAACACATCACTTCCTGTTGAACACGGAACCCTCTGTTCCATATTAGGTCTATCTCTGATCAGTTACCCAGGAAAGGGAGGAAAATAGCCCATATGAATATATGTAACCTTAGAAATAAGGTTAATGAAATCAATAACTTGCTAACATCAGATAACATTAATATATTAGCTATTTATGAGACTCACTTAGATAATGAATTAGATAATACAGCAGTATCAAAACAAGAATATCGCTGTATGTATTCAGAGCCATATGCTTCTAATGCGTAGAGAAGATCTCATGTAAAGTGTTTTTTAAGTGTTGTGATTCCAGCTTCACTTAGCACATCTAAAGCCCTTTCTTTTTGGGTGTTGCTATAGGCCACTAAGTGCAAACAGTCAGTATCTAAATAATATGTGTGAAATACTTGATAGTGTATGTGATGTAAACAGAGAGGTCAACCTTCTTGAGGACCTGAACATTGACTGGTTTTCATCAAGCTGTCCACTAAAGAGGAAGCTTCTCACTGTAACCAGTGCCTTTAGTCTGGTTCACGTTATTAATCAACCTACCAGGGTGTTTACAAACACTACAGGAACAAGATCATCCACATTTTTACTAATACTTTAGAACTTAGTTCTAAAGCTGTAGTCATACCCATTGGATGCAGTGATCACAATAGTGGTTATATCTAAGAAAGCCAAAGTTCCAAAAGCTGGGCATAAAATAGTGTACAGTATAAGAGGTCACACAAAATATTTTACTGATACTTTTATGTGGATGATGTTAAAAATATTTGTTGGTCTGATGTGATTAATCAGGAGCATCCAGACCCTGCACTTGATGAATTTATGAAATTGCTTCTTCAAATTATTGATAAACATGCACCTTTTAAGAAACTGACTTTCAGAACTGTTAAGGCTCCATGGATTGATGATGAATTGAAAATCTGTATAGTTGAAAGGAGTGGCTAATAAGACTGGCTGACTTACTGCAACTTGAGAAATTAAGACTACACTCAACAAAAAGAAGAATAAACTGTATTATGAAGCAAAGATAAATTACATTAAAAAAATATTTAATTTAAACTACGGGCAGGAAGACATTCAATTCCACCTTTCATTGGATCACATGGCTTATTCATCACAATAGCATTTGATGTTGCCAATTTTTTGAATGATTATTTCATTGGCAAAGTGGGCAAACTTAGGCAGGAAATGACAACAACGAACAGTGAGCCATCGTACTCATGCATAAAAAAATGAATAATGAAAGAAAAGCATTGCAAGTTAGAATTTTGTAAAGTTAGTGGGGAGAGGTGGAAAAACGTTTTGTTATCAATCAATAATGACACACCTCCTGGCATTGAAAATGTAGATGAAAAGCTATTGAGGATGGTAGCTGACTCTAGCTACTCCTATCGGTCATTTCGTTAATCTAAGCCTAGAGGAACATTTTTGTCCTCAGGCCTGGAGTGAGGCAAAAGTAATTTCGCTACCCAAGAGTGGTAAAGCCGCCTGATGATCAAAGGAAATTGGATGCACCTGAGCTCAATATGCTGTGTCATAGCAAAGGGGTGTGAATACTTATGTAAATGAGATATTTCTGATATTTCAAAATCTAAAAACATGTTTTCTCTTCATCATTATGGGTTATTGTGTGTAGATGGGGGAGATTATTTTATATTCATTTTTAATTCAACAAAATGTTGAATAAGTCAAGTGTTATGAATACTTTCTGAAGACACTGAATGCGTGAAGGATGTGCAACTCACCTTCTGCCAGACGTAGGCCTCGCGCAGGGTGATGATCTCATGTTCGCGGTGCTCCCCCTGCACGGCACACACCACACAGATTACCTTCTCGTCAGCCTTGCAATAGAGAGTGCCCTCCTGGCCATGCTCCTTACAGCGCAGCCTCTCCACTGTCACTGTGTCCCTCTTACTAACCCCCTCTAGAGCCGCCAATGCCTCTTCATCATCAACCTTCCCCTTCCCCTGGTCTCTCTCTCCTCCACACACACCGTTCTCTTGTATCCCAGCCCCACCACATGCCCCATTTTCCACCACTCCTGGCTCTGCCGCAGGCCTCATTCCCTGTACCCTTTCCTCCCCTGCCCCCTCCCTTGTGTATCTGTCCCTGCCCAGCCGTTGGGACTGGGGCTGCAACACTTCCTGGCCGTAGGGCATCAGCTGGTGTCGCGTGCTGCAGGCGTGTTTCTCGGCATGGGCAGGGCAGAAGGCGAAGCTGCAGGTGTGACACACCTGGGTCGCCGGCTGGGCCTCATCAGGTTCACACGCATCACATGACCCATCCATCTGCGGTAGCTCGTCCTCATCAGGTCCTCCACTTCCTCTCCAGGGTTCCCTTTCGTCTGTCATTGTAGTGGGTCTGAGTAGGGTGAGTAGGGGGGTAAGTGAAGGACACCCTGTGGGAGAGATGAGTAGTAGAGGACAGGGTATATAAATAGGTATAAACAAGGTGTAGGGACTACTGTCAAGAGGGAAAACAAAAACATCCCTTTCAAAGGTACTGTACCTGCCAAAGTTTACTGCTTTTGTCTGCAAACACACCCCTCTTTGTTTGCATACTTTTCCCCACATACACACACTGTAGATACACACACACCTGGTGAGAGTGCAATCGTGCATTATCTAATGCAACTGGTGAGAGTGCATACCTGATTTATCTAATGCATACACTCTCTTTCTCTCCAAGCTCCTCCTCTTCCTGTCCAGTATCAGGGCCAGACCATTTAACGCTTCAATAATTTTGTTTTTCTCTCTTCTCCCTCCCCCTTTCATTTATTTCACTCTACGGGAGAGCATTTAAAAAATGGAGGCTACCCACGCTGCCTGCCTGACACGCACAGCAGGGCCTGAGCTGCATACAAAAGTATGTTTTGTGCTCTCTCTCTCTTTTCCTATCTCACTCCGTGGGGGCCTACCTCCCCTGAACACAGCACGGCTATTCTCTCTCCTTTCTGACACAAACAACCACCAACTGGGCCTCACTGCACATAAAACTCCCCCACTCTTCAATTCTCTTCTCCACTCTGCTATCTCCATTTCTCTGACTCTTTCACACACCGACACACACTCTCTCTCCCCCCCTATGGGCCTACCCGTGTGAAGCTTGGTTCCCAATGTGTACTCACTGGTATATCTGTGTGGCAGGCTCTGCAGTTTTGTTCGCTTTCTGTCACTCTTTGTTTCTCTCTCTGCTGCGGAGAGCACAGCCAGTGATGACGTTAGCTAGCTAGCACTTCCTTAGCACAGCTGCCCTGTTCTCTGTGCTCTAACCTGCTCCTTTCACTTCACAGTTGATGCTCAGGCCCTGGCTGTATTCACTTCCTTGTTTTCCTCAGCTGCTGGGTATTTTTTTCTCTCTTTACTTCCTGGTTCTCTAGTGGCAGCAGGAGAGAGAGACACGCAGAGGTGGGAGAGAGAAACTGGCTTGACAACCACAACAAAGGCAGAGAGAGCAGCCTGCTAGCAAACACAGACAATGCAGCAGGATTAGTAGGCTTGAGAGGGAGAGGAAACAAACTCTTCCACTGTTCTCCTCCTTAGAGAGAGCTAAGAGGCTATTGAGCTGAGCTCCACATAAGCAGCAGTGTTTGGTGTTTGGCCGGTGAGTGCTGCCTTCTACTTTATGGTGAAAAATACGTTTTACAGTCTAAGCTGTAATCACAGTCTGGGTCTCACTGGATGCGGATGAAGATGTTTTGCCAATTGAGCAGCTGAAAGACCAATTGAATTGACTGTAATAAAAAAGCACTTCACGTTCTCATATATAAGTACACAGCTGGACAAGCCTCTCTGCAAGACAATAAACAGCAGAGGCAAAATAACAAAACAATAACAATTTAGTACATTGACTTGATTCTAATTACAATATACCCCAAACACAATTACACAATGAGCCCAAATTATACCCATTGTCCAAATTTTTGGCAATTTGCACTGGAAAATAAAGAACAATCAATGGTTAAAAAAAGGGGTTTGATTTCAAATAAGGTAAAACATGGGGTCTCCCAGAGAGAGTGAAACTATGCAGAGGGGTTAGTCAGAGCTTTAATTGATATGACAAGACCACCTACTCACTAAACCCTGATCAGATTATTCCATTATTTTTCTTGACCCAATGAGCCACGTTGTTTGGAGAGAGATGGAATCTGGAGTCAAAATAAGGTTGGGTGGGCATCTGATACTGAGCGGGGTTTGGCCGTTGACTTAGGAATGCGATATGTTACAGAACAATAGCTACCTTTACTGATCACTCACGTGGAAATTGTTATTTTTCAGGTCAATACATGACAATACTTTATAGCGACAAATTCACAATAGATATAGCTCGTCAACAAACGTACACAAATCAACAGATTTCGGGATCGTGCATTACATCTGTCATTGGTTCCACCTAAACCTTGATACAGCTAGAGGGAGCACTGCTGTTCCAATGAGGTAATTACCATCAGCCCATGCTAAATAGTTTCTGGCCAATTAGCGGGGCCATTGCCTTGATTCTAATTACAATATACCCCAAATACAATTACACAATGAGCCCAAAAGCAAATGTGAAACAAACAAGTGTTTTTTATGTTTCACACTTGTTGTGGCTCACAGTTGTATAATGAAAGTAAAGCCAGTTATACGATACTATACTGCAGTTTAGTAAAGTCATTTCCTATAATAAAGATTCAAGCACACAAAGACCAAGAATGAGTGGGATGTTTTGGCCGACAGACAGAGATGGACAAGACAGACAGAAAACATTTACCTACTGCGTCATCTGTAACATTGTGGTATTGGCATGAAAGATCAGAATCTGTCTTGGGCAGAGAATACCAAACAGCATCACATTCAGGACAACAAACACTTCTAGCTTCTTCTTCTTCTCTCTCAATGTCTGTCCCTCTCCTTTTCTCTCTCTCTCTCTCTCTCTCTCTCTCTCTCTCTCTCGTCTCTCTCTCTTTCAGAGTCACAATATCTCTCAAATCAGGTCGATAGTTAATAATAAAGAAGCATTTCTTCCGCATCCATTGTCCTCTAAGAGCGGTTATAATGTACAACCTGGTTTGTTCTCCTGTTCATGCATCTTGGTTGAACTGAGAGGTAGAAAATAAATGTTTCTTTCTCTCTCATCTCAAAGCAGGTCAGTTCCTGGGCTGCTCTCTTTCAGCACAGTGCACCCTGCGTCTGTTATAGCACCATGTCAAATCAAAAAGAAGAATCAATATGGTTTCAGAAAGAAACTCAGCGTCTGAACTGGTGGTGATCAGCTGGGTCTGTGTGGAGGGAGAGAGGGACTGATGTCTGATCAGATATAAATTGAGAGGGGGAGATGGAAAGAGACAAGGGGACAGGGGGGATGAATGAGAACTGGAAGAAGGAGAGACATATAGAGAGGAGAGGAGAGAGATATTGATACATAGCGGGAGACATACAGTTTTGGATTAAAGGTTTCCAAAATGGTTCTTTGAGGAGGGGTAGGGTTCTACCAACAACGTTTTTGATCAGAAGAACCCTTTTTAGAAGACATGGGTTATTTGTAAGGCAAAGGCTTCTACCTAGAACCTTTAATATCCAAATAACCGTTTTTGAAAGATAGGGTTCTTTGATGATTCTTTGGAAGTCAAAAAGGATTCTTTGGAAGGCAAGAAAGGTTTTACATAGAACCATATATAATATTTCCCAACATGATCTATTGCAGGAAGATTTTCTAAATTGTTTGTTATACTGTAATATCTTTAGTTTTGCATTGATTGGTTGATTAATTTGACGCTATGCAAAAACTAATCTAATCTGTTAGTAATTGGATTTATTGCACCCGTTAGTTAGTTAGATGGTTGTTTCAGTTTAGATGATTGAGGTAGTCTCAGTATTCAATCTTCCCTACCCTGGCAGTCGTACTGAATGCAGGTTGCAGGTGATTAACAATTCCGCTTGTTGGATATCCT
Source organism: Oncorhynchus keta (assembly GCF_023373465.1). NCBI lineage: Eukaryota > Metazoa > Chordata > Actinopteri > Salmoniformes > Salmonidae > Oncorhynchus > Oncorhynchus keta. Next base: position 33,757,955 of record NC_068437.1, read on the forward strand.
AACTCTGGCTGGATTCCAAAAGGAATTACACATCACTTTGGAGGCCAGAATAATGTAGCTTGCAGAACTGATGTGGCCTGTAAATCAGGAGATTCCTAACACCCCTTTGTTAGGGTTTAACTAGGCCCTCAAAGAAAGGCCTTACAGTATAATGTATTGTCATAAATAATTACATTTGAAAGGCTAATAAGGTTGGTGGAACTGTTCATTGAGGGTTCTATGAAGAACACTCCAAAGATAAAAAGGTTATTGATAGAAATCTTCATAGACAGTTCTAGGAAGAACCGTTAGATGATAAAATGGTTCTTAGTAGAACCCTTATAGAGGGTTCTAAGTAGAACCATATACATGGGGTTATTTGAAGAACCCTCTGAAGAAGGTTCTACATAGAACCCTCCGCAAATTATTCTCATTAGCACCAAAAAAGGTTCCTCAAGGGGACAAACCGAAGAACCCTGTATGGTTCTACTAAGCACCTTTTTATCTAAGAGTGTAGAGGAAACAGAGATGGAAAAAGAGAAGGACAGACAGAAAGAGACAGAAAGAGAGAAAGAGAGAGAGATTATAATGCCAAAGGGGTCATCGGCTTGTGACGCAAGTGCTCCTGATCGAAGAAAAGCTCAAGGTTTCCGAATCATCCCAGAATATTCTATTAGGGCATTCTCCATCCAAAACCAATTTTCTGCTGAATCAAACATTAATCAAACCCCTAATGTACAATGTTCAATATTCAAATACAGTGCCTTGCAAAATAATTCACCCTCTTTGGCGTTTTTCCTATTCTGTTGTATTACAACCTGTAATTTAAATGGATTTTTATTTTGATTTCATGTAATGGACATACCCAAAATAGTCCAAACTGGGGAAGTGAAATGAAAAAAATAACTTGTTTCAAAAACGTCTAAAAAATGTCAAACGGAAAAGTGTTGTGTACATATGTATTCCACCCCTTTGCTATGAAGCCCCTAAATAAGATCTGGTGCAACCAATTACCTTCAGAAGTCACATAATTAGTTAAATAAAGTCCACCTGTGTGCAATCTAAGTGTCACATGATCGGTCACATGATCTCAGTATATATACACACCTGTTCTGAAAGGCCCCAGAGTCTGCAACACCACCAAGCAAGTGGCACTATTAAGACCAAGGAGCTCTCCAAACAGGTCAGGGACAAAGTTGTGGAGAAATACAGATCAGGGTTGGGTTATAAAAAAAATAACAGAAACTTTGAACATCCCACGGAGCACCATTAAATCCATTATTACATTTTTTTTAAAGAATATGGCACCACAACTAACCTGCCAAGAGAGGGCCGCCCACCAAAACTGATGGACCAGGCAAGGAGGGCATTAATCAGAGAGGCAACAAAGAGACCAAAATAATCCTGAAGGAGCTGCAAAGCTCCACAGCGGAGATTGGAGTATCTGTCCATAGGACCACTTTAAGCCGTACACTTCACAGAGCTGGGCTTTACGGAAGAGTGGTCAGAAAAAAATAAGCAAACATGTTTGGTGTTCGCCAAAAGGCATGTGGTAGACTCCCCAAACATGTGGAAGAAGGTACTCTGGTCAGATGAGACTAAAATGTAGCTTATTGGCCATCAAGGAAAACGCTATGTCTGGCGAAAACCAAACACCTCACATCACCCTTAGAACACCATCCCTACAGTGAAGCATGGTAGTGGCAGTATCATGCTGGGACTGGGAAACTGGTCAGAATTTAAGGAATGGTGGATGGCGCTAAATACAGAAAAATTATTGAGGGAAACCTGTTTGTCTTCCAGAGATTTTAGCCTGGGACGGAGGTTCACCTTCCAGCAGGACAATGACCCTAAGCATACAGCTAAAGCATCACTCGAGTGGTTTAAGGGGAAACATTTAAATGTCTTGGAATGGCCTAGTTAAATCCCAGACCTCAATCCAATTGGGAATCTGTGGTATGACTTAAAGATTGCTGTGTACAAGTGGAACTCATCCAAATTGAAGGAGCTGGAGCAGTTTTGCCTTGGAGAATGGGCAAAAATCCCAGTGGCTAGATGTGCCAAGCTTATAGAGACATACCCCCAGAGACTTGCAGCTATAATTGCTGCAAAAGGTGGCTCTACAAAGTATTGACTTTGGGGGGGGGATAGTTATGCACACGCAAGTTCTGTTTTTTGTCTTATTTCTCGTTTGTTTCACGTAAAAAAATATTTTGCATTATCAAAGTGGTAGGCATGTTGTGTAAATCAAATGATACAAACCTCCCAAAAAATGTATTTTAATTCCAGGTTGTAAGGCAAAAAAATAGGAAAAATGCCAAGAAGGGGGTGAATACTTTCGCAAGCCACTGTATGCTCTGTATATTTCTTATGCAGTCAGAATGAAATCAATCAAAATACTCTACATACTTATGGCCTATAGCACATTAATTAATTGCTGTACTGCTTTGATGTACAGGGAGAAATTGTGAGAACTCTGCACACACACTATCTATTTATCTCACTCTTTCCATCTCCATCGCTCTCCACTCTCCTCAGCTATACCGTCCCTCACAGCACAGGCTATAGAAACACAATGAGCAATGCTAAGACTGCTTTTTTGAAAATAAAATACCTCCTACTTGTGACTCTATTCATCGCACACAAAAGCCCCTGATGCGAGGCTGGAGAGGAGACGAGGTGGAGAGAGTGTTTGCTTTATACAATGATGGAGAGGCAACACACAGTGTATGTGGGCATTTGTATGTGTGTGTGTTGGTAGTGTCAGGCACAATCTGGATGCAGCTTCCAGCTCTGACGTTATTATTAGTAATGTTGGTGATTTCACATCACCAAAACTATTCACTAACAGCTCTCAGGCTACTTCATAAGACTGAGAAAGCTTTCATCTAATAATTTCTCAATTCCTTCTCTTATAGTATAACAGGATCGATGCCCAGGTTTAGAGCATGCTTTCTCTCAATCTTCTAAGCCAGGGCTGTAGCATGTATGTTATCATAACCGTAGGCCTGCCCTGGACTTGATTGCTTCTACAGGTTGTCGGATCTTAACTGCATCACCTTTTTATCTTTAAAATGGTGTATAATACTTGTATGTTTGAGGAATTTTAATTATGAGATTTCTGTTGTTTGAATTTAGCACCCTGCACTTTCACTGGATGTGGGCCAAGCACAGAAAGCAGCTTTTTCAGTAGTTTTGTTGGAATAGGGTCCAGTATGCAGCTTGAAGGTTTAGAGGCCATGATTATTTTCATCAGTGTGTCAAGAGATATAGTACTAAAACACTTGAGTGTCTCCCTTGATCCTAGGTCCTGGCAGAGTTGTGCAGACTCAGGACAACTGAGCTTTGGAGGAATACTCAGATTTAAAGAGGTGTCTGTTATTTGCTTTCTAATGATTATGATATTTTCCTCAAAGAAGTTCATGCATTTTTAACTGCTGAAGTGAAAGGCATCCTTTCTTGGGGAATGCTGCTTTTTAGTTAGCTTTGTGACAGTATCAAACATACATTTAGGATTTTTCTTATTTTCCTCAATTAAGTTGGAAAAATAGGATGATTGAGCAGCAGTGAGGGCTCTTCGATACTGCACTGTACTGTCTTTCCAAGCTAGTCGGAAGAATTCCAGTTTGGTGTGGCGCCATTTCCTTCCAATTTTCTGGAAGCTTGTTTCAGAGCTTGGGTATTTTCTGTATACCAGGGAGCAAGTTTCTTACGACAAATGTTATTAGTTGTTAGGGGTGCAACTGCATATAGGGTATTGTGCAAGGTTAAATTGAGTTCCTCAGTTAGGTGGTTAACTGATTGTTGTCCTCTGATGTCCTTGGGTAGACAGAGGGAGTCTGGAAGGGAATCAAGGAATCTTTAGGTTGTCTGAGAATTTATAGCACGACTTTTGATGCTCCTTGGTTGTGGTATGAGCAGATTATTTGTTGCAATTGCAAACGTAATAAAATGGTGGTCCGATAGTCTAGGATTATGAGGAAAAACATTAAGATCCACAACATTTATTCCATGGGACAAAACTAGGTCCAGAGTATGACTGTGGCAGTGAGTAGGTCCAGAGACATGACGGACAAAACCCACTGAGTCGATGATGGCTCCGAAAGCCTTTTGGAGTGGGTCTGTGGACTTTTCCGTGTGAATATTAAAGTCCCCAAAAATTGGAATATTATCTGCTATGATCACTAGTGTAACCAGGAGGTGAGGCCTCATTTAACACAGTAAATTCATCAGGCTTAAGCCATGTTTCAGTCAGGCCAATAACATCAAAATTATGATAAGTTATTAGTTCTTTGACTATAACTGCCTTTGAAGTGAGGGATCTAACATTATGTAGCACTATTTTGAGATGTAATATAATAATAATATAATAATATAATAATAGGAGGTATCATGATCTCTTTCAATAATGTCAGGAATGGAGGAGGTCTTTATTCTAGTGAGATTGCTAAGGCAAACACCACCATGTTTAGTTTTGCCCAACCTAGGTAGAGGCACAGACACGGTCTCAATGGGGATAGCTGAGCTCACTACACTGACTGTGTAGTGGCAGACTCCACTAAGCTGGCAGGCTGGCTAACAGCCTGCTGCCTGGCCTGCACCCTATTTCATTGTGGAGCTAGGGGAGTTCGAACCCTGTCTATGTTCGGAGATAAGATGAGAACACCCCTCCAGCTAGGATGGAGTCCGTCACTCCTCAGCAGGCCAGCCTTGATCCTGTTTGTGGGTGAGTCCCAGAAAGAGGGCCAATTATCTACAAATTCTATCTTTTGGGAGGGGCAGAAAACAGTTTTCAACCAATTGTGAGACTGCTGTATAGCTCCTCACTCCCTCCCCCTAACTGGGAGGTTGCGCAGAGACAATTACTCAATGCCGACACATCTTTCTATATGATGTACACGCTGAAGCTATGTTGCGCTTGGTGACATCTGACTGTTTCATCCTAACATCGTTGGTGCCGACGTGGATAACAATATCTCTACACTCGCCAGTTTTAGCTTTAGCCAGCACCATCTTCAGATTAGCCTTAACGTCGGTAGCCCTGCCCCCTGGTAAACAGTGTATGATCGTTGGATGATTCGTTTTAAGTCGAATACTGCGGGTAATGGAGTCGCCAATGACTAGGGGTTTCAATTTGTCAGAGCTAATGGTGGGACGCTTTGGCGTCTCAGACCCCGTAACGGGAGGAGTAGAGACCAGAGAAGACTCGGCCTCTGACTCCGACTCGCTGCTTAATGGGGAGAACCGATTGAAAGTTTCTGTCAGCTGAATGAGCGACACCGGTTGAGGATTCCTACAGCATTTCCATCCAGAAGCCATGAGAGAGTTGTCTGGCTGCGGGGACCGTGCAAGGGGATTTTATACTCACGTTACTATCTGTACTATCTGGTGGCACAGATGCTGTTTCATCCTTTCCTACACTGAAATAAACCTTGCCTAACGATTGGCGATCATTCTCCTGTATATTATGAGTACAGCGACCGCAATTAGAAGACATCATGTTAATGTTACTACTTAGCTTCGGCTGTTGGAAGTCCTGATGAACCATGTCCAGATAAAACATCCGGCGTGAAAAGGTTGAATGAAAAAAAGTTGAGTGAGGGAAAAACTAAAAATATAAACGGTAATAAAAAAGTAAAAACATTAAAGTTGTCAGGTAACAAAGTAAGGTTGGCAACAAAATTCACAGCAGCACATAAACAAGTCAAAACGCACAAATAACTTAATCCCCGATTGACTTAATATAGTTACATATTTACAATTTGGACATTCCAATGTTATTTTACCCCAGATCTTAATAAGTAATTATCATAACAGACACTTTTGGATAACATAAATAAGAAACAAATAAAAAAAATATCAGTCATCAGGATACACCAAAATTAGTTTCCATTCATACAAATCTGGTCTCAGAGCATTTTGTATTATTCTGAACGTAAATCCGAGACAACCCATTTAGTTTGATATGTTACGTTTCGTATGGTATGTATTAATTTGTGGATGTCCATCACCCATATTGTGTGATATGTTACGTAATTACAATGCGTATTGTATGTTACAAATTTCCTGAATGTACAATATGTGAAGAATTTGCAAAACGTATGGTATGTTACGGATTCTAGCTTGGTGGCTAACGTTAGCTAGCTGGCTAACTTTAGCTAAAATGGGGTTAGGGGTAAGGCTTAGGAGTTAGGTTAAAGAGTTAAGGTTAGGGTTAGCTAAAGGGGTTAGGGGAAGGCTTAGCTAACATGCTAGGTAGTTGCAAAGCAGCTTCAAAGTAGTTGTAAAGTTGCGGATTAGCTAAAATGATAAAGTTTTCCGTGATCAGGGTTGGGTAGGTTGCTTTCTAAATGTAATCCGTTACAGTTCCTAGTTACCTGTCAAATTGTAATCAGTAACGTAACTTTTGGATTACCCAAAAATGTATGTTACCAATTGAACAACATTATTGCAGGATAAATCAATGTTGAAGTTTACATAGCTGGCCATATATGGATGTTAAATTTTACTTTATTGGTTGGCTTCTTCTAACCCATCGCTTTCTACCACATATAATAATAATAATAATAATACAATTAAATTATATATTTACATTAAAAACCAAAGTCTATCAGAATTACAGTCATTCCAATACATTTAATACCCCTTGATCTTCAAGAATAGGACTTGGAAATATATAAGTATAGATTAGTCAAATTGTTTTACCTGATCATAATCCCAAAACTAAGGATTTATTAGCCATCCTTAATCTGTTGTTCATGAATTTGTTATCATGGAGGATTGATTGGGCTCATTGATTCAAGTTCAAAAATGAATGCTGTGCTCATGGAATTGCATGCTTTGAGCACTACTATTTACATTTTAAAAATGAATGCCATATGCTGCATTTACGATAGGCCTATTGTTGACCTTTTTGTTGGTGACACTTTGAGTTTCATCAGAGTGCTTGATGGTATTTGCGAGTACACTTCAAGAAACTTCCAAAGGTCTTGACATTTTCCAGATTGACTGACCTTCATGTCTTAAAGTAATTATGGACTCTTCCTGGACTGTTGTTTCTCTTTGCTTTTTTGAGCTGTTCTTGCCATAACATGGACCTGGTCTTTTACCTGTATACCACCCTACCTTGTCACAACACAACTGATTGGCCCAAATACATTAAGAAGGAAAGAAAGTCCATAGAATTAACTTTTAACAAGGCACACCTGTTAATTGAAATGCATTCCAGGTGCCAAGAGTGTGCAAATCTGTCATCTATTCTGAGTGGCTAGTTTAAAGAATCTCAAATTTAAACTCTATTTTGATTTGTATAACACTTTTTCAGTTACTATATGATTCCATATTTCTTATTTAATTGTTTTGATGTCTTATACTTATAAATGAATGTAGCAATTACAGATTGCCTCTTTAAGTCTATCAAGTGTGAGTTTGAGCATGTGTCCATTAGATTAGGCCTATGAATTTAAAAAAATCAGATTATATTAGAATGAGCAATAAAATACCCACTTTTATTCCATAGGCGGGGATTCACACTTTGCAGCTGTTGCAAGAGCACATTTTTCCCTGGCTGTCCATTGGTTTCAAAAACAATGATCCAATCCAAATGTATTTGTTATATGCGCCGAATACAAGAAGTGTAGACCTTACCATGAAATGCTTACTTACAAGCCCTTAACAAACAGTGCAGTTCAAGAAGAGTTAAGAAATTTGTTAGCAAAAAAACTAACGTATAAAATTACAAAAAGTAACACAATAAAATAACAATAACGAGGCTATACACAGGGAGTACCGGTACCGAGTCAGTATGCGGGGGTACAGGTCAGGTGATGTAATTTGTACATGTGGGTAGGGGTGAAGTGACTATGCATAGAAAACAAACAGCTGGTAGCAGCAGTGTACAAAACAAATGGGGGGGGTCAATGTAAATAATCTGGTGGCCATTTGATTAATTGTTCAGCAGTCTTATAGCTTGGGAGTAGAAGCTATTAAAGAGCCTTTTGGACTTAGAATTAGCCTTCCGGTACCACTTGCCGTGTGGTAGAAGAGAAAACAGTCTTAGACTTGGAGTTTCTGACAATTGTATGGGTTTTCCTCTAACACCGCCTATTATATAGGTCCTGGATGTCAGGAAGCTTGGCCACAGTGATGTACTTACTGGGCCATACCCACTACCCTCTGTAGCACCTTACGGTCAGAACTTTTTGAGGATCTGGGAACCTATGCCAAATCTTTTCAGTCTCCTGAGGGGGAATAGATTTTGTTGTGCCCTCTTCATGACTGTCTTGGTGTGTTTGGACCATGATAGTTTGTTGGTGATGTGGACACCAAGGATCTTGAAAATCTCGACCCGTTCCACTACAGCCCCGTCAATGTTAATGGGGGCCTGTTCGGCCCGCCTTTTCATGTAGTTCATTATCAGCTCCCCTGTCTTGCTCACATTGAGGGAGAGGTTGTTGTCCTAGCTCCACACTGACAGTTCTCTGATCTCCTCCCTATAGGCTGTCTCATCGTTGTCGGTGATCAGGCCTACCACTGTTGTGTCGTCAGCAAACTTCATGATGGTGTTGGAGTCTTGTTTGGCCGCACAGATGTGGGTGAAATAGGAGTACAGGAGGGGACTAAGTACACACCCCTGAGGGGCCCCAGTGTCGAGGATCAGCGTGGCAGACGTGTTGTTGCCTACCCTTACCACCTGGGGGCGGCCCGTCAGGAAGTCCAGGATCCAGTTTCAGAAGGAGGTGTTTAGTCCCGGGGTCCTTAGCTTAGTAATGAGCATCGTGGGTACGATGGTGTTGAACGCTGAGCTGTAGTCAATGATCAGCATTCTCACACATTCATTTTGTCCAGGTGGGAAAGGGCAGTGTGGAGTGCAATAGAGATTGCATCATCTGTGTATCTGTTGGGGCAGTATACAAATTGGAGTGGGTCTAGGGCAGGGCTGTCCAACCCTCTTCCTGGAGATCTACCATCCTGTGGGTTTCAGTCCAACCCTGATTTAACACACTTGATTCAACTATTTAGATGCTCACAATACCTTAACTAGCTGAATCAGATATGCTAAATTAGGGTTGGACTGAAAACCTGCAGGACAGTAGATCTCCAGGAAGAGGGTTGGTCTAGGGTATCAGGGAGGATGCTGTTGAAGTGAGCCATGACCAGCCTTTCAGAGCACTTCTTGGATACCGACGTGAGTGCTACGGGGAGGTAATAATTTAGGCAGGTTACCTTCGCTTCCTTGGGCACAGGGACTATGGTGGTCTGTTTGAAACATGTAGGTATTACAGACTTGGTCAGGGAGTGTTTGAAAATGTCAGTGAAGACGCTTGCCAGTTGGTCCACGCATGCTTTGAGTACACGTCCTGGTAATCTGTCTGGCCCTGCGGCTTTGTGAATGTTGACCATTTTAAAGGTCTTGCTCACATCGGCTACCGAAAGCGTTATCACTCAGTCATCCAGAACAGCTGGTGCTCTCATTCATGCTTCAGTGTTGCTTGCATTGAAGCGAGCATAAAAGGCATTTAGCGTCACCAGGCAGTCTGGGTTTCCCTTTGTAGTGCGTAATAGTTTTCATGCCCTGACAAGCGTCAGAGCCGATGTAGTAGGATTCAATGTTAATCCTGTATTGACGATTTGCTTGTTTGATGGTTTGTCTGAGGGCATAGAAGGATTTCTTATTAGTGTCCGGATTAGTGTCCCGCTCCTTGAAAGTGGCAGCTCTAGCCTTTAGCTCGATGCGGATGTTGCCTGTAATCCATGGCTTCTGGTTGGGATATGTACATACGATCTCTGTGGGGATGAACATATTCCAGTCTGCTAGCAAAACAGTCAGGTAGCGTAGCATCCGTGTCATCTGACCACTTCTGTATTGAGAGCTTTGTATGCATATCTGTGTGTGGAGTAAAGGTGGTCTGAAGTTTTTTTTCCTTTGGTTGCACATGTGCCATGCTGGTAAAAATGTGGGAGAACAGATTTAAGTTTGCCTGCATTAAAGTCCCCGGCCACTAGGAGCGACTCTTCTGGATGAGCATTTTCTTGTTTGCTTATGGCCTTATGGAGTTGGTCGAGTGTGGTCTTGGTGCCAGCATCAGTCAGTGGTGGTAAATAGACTGCTACAAATAATATAGATCGATAGGCAGCTTAAACTTGTTGAATTCAACCATTATTGGGTTCAAATACACATTTAGATTTGTGAACAGCCATCCACAACAAACACAATCTGTAAGGCGCAAATAGCTAAATGAGAGAGCAGCAGTGTGATTCACATCAATGTGCTATGTAGATATCAATAATAAGTGATATCCGTATCGCCATAGACTACACCACTGCTGTCATCCTTACCTCTAAGCGTTTATTCAAGTTGCATAATCTTTGGATGTCGACAGCAGTCACAGCATTGGAAGACATAACTTGGACTGGAGCCTACAAAAGCCTATTTCTCCTCTTTTCCTGCAATCCATCAAACCCATTTGGTGTGTCAACATTGTGGTCTCTGACTTGTGGTCAGACTCGCTCGGGTGGAGAAATATTTACTTGCACCTTTTTTCAATGATGATTTGAATGTCATTAAGAAAACAGAGAAGTGTCAAAGTTTATTTTTCTGAATTTAAAAGTAATCATTGAAGTAAACATCTAGTTTTTCAAAAGTATCTGTAATTTGATTACAATATGTTTGATGTTATCATAACGGATTACAGTTACTATTTTTTACATGTAATCCGTTACTCCCCAACACTGACAATGCTTGTCAAATAGATAAATCGCCCTTAGTCTGTTCAAATCAAATGTTATTTCCACATGCGCCGAATACAACAGGTATTCCTTAACCAACAATGCTGTTTTAAGAAAAAGTAGTATTAAGTAAAAAAAATACATAAATAAAAAATATTACAAGAGCAGCAATAAAAAAACAGTAGCGATGCTATATACAGGCAGTACCGGTACAGAGTCAATATGTGGGGTGGGGGGCACCGGCTAGTCCAGGTAATTGAGGCAATATGTGCATGTAGGTAGAGTTAAAGTGACTATGCATAGATAATAAACAGAGAGGGGGTAGCCATTTGATTAGCTGTTCAGGAGTCGTATGGCTTGGGGGTAGAAGCTGTTAAGAAGCCTTTTGGACCTAGACATGGCACTCTGTATCGCTTGCCATGCGGTAGCAGAGAGAACAGTCTATGACTAGGGACTCAAAAAGGACTAAGTTGTTGTGATGAACAGAGGGCAAACATATATTGAAAGACAATGGTTGCAGCATCTTTTAGGGAGTGGTAATGAGGTGACCAATAATGGTTGCAATTGATGGTTTAATGAGACATCAGCTGGCTGAGGCAACATTTGTAGGCAGAATGTCCAAATTAGCATTTTCCAATCCCATGTATGCTTCGCCGGGGAAGCTCTCCCATAACACCTTGCAGTGCAGGCAATTAAAAAAAAAAAATTAACGGTGGACAGTAGTCCCTGATTGGGATAACATTTTCCAGAAAAATAAGGAATAATTTACTTATTCACTAAATGATGCTAAAATGTTTTACTTTCATATTAAATGTGAATTCAAACCTTGAGTAAATGGTGTTTATCAGCCCGATATCAAGCTAGCTAGCTAGCAAGCAATCTCATCCTGTTTATTGGCTGTTTAGAGATGAACAACAAATCATAGGTTCAGCCATGTGTAAATTGTGAAGACCCAGACAGTTTTTAAATCATGAATTGGTGAATTTGCTAGCCAGCTGAAGACATGTAGCAAACAGTTTTTTCCCCATTTGTTTTCAGGGACTAAAACGGGCAGCTGATCGTGTTCCAGGTTGAAGGACATCTCACCCTGACACCCTGCAGATGTAAAGAACTTGTTGTGAACCTCCCAGCCACAAGGATAATCATGATATCCCAGGATATTATTCAGGATTGTGCAACATCAAAATGTCTGATAACAATGTTATCATGCAGATTTGCCAGGACATTGTAATTTATGAATTGATTTCTGTCCCAGGGGATTGCACTGTGTGCAAGTATTCAATTTAGACCACAATTATTTGAATTAGGTGTTAGTGAAGGGCTGGAACCAAATATGTAAACTACTGTCCTGTGTATAAAAACATCTGTGGCTGTCATGTCTAAATTGCCCTCATGTAGTGAACAAGTTTATGAATGTTGGAGGTTAATCTCCTTGAGATGTCCCTCCCTTGGGAATGACTTATTTTGAACAATGAACTATGTTTTAAGGACTCATGCACAGATAAAGGAAAACCAATAAAAACGTGAACAGTTATTCAGAATTACAAGAGGTGATGTCTCCATGTGTTTCTGGTTTTGAGGCGTGGACATCTGGTGACTGCAGTTCATCTGTCAAATCCCCTGCAAGGAGAGAGAAAGGCATCAATATTATTTCAACTCTGTATTAATTTCATTATATATTCTTGTTTGATATGCATTTATATAATCATATTGGACATAATATTCTTTATCACATGCCACTATCTGTTTTGTATCCAATGCATTTAGTTTACATTAGGATGAAGTAGCCTTCTAATCTAGATAGATTGCATCATATCACCTTTCAATATTAGTTATCAACAAATATGAAACCATGGTTTTTTGAACATCGGTGTCATTTAATGCACGGGTGGGATAGTTGTATGAATTAATCACAATGCAAGCCTACTCATTAGGAAAAAAACAGCAGCTCTAATGCAATATTAGCTTCACAGTGAAACTCCACTATTCTCAGCCTGGTCTCATAGACTAGACGTAACATAGTAAATGTAAATCCGGAACACTCAAATTAAATCAAATCATAGTTTATTAGTATGATATGTTACATTTGGTATGTTTACATAAGACAGAAGGATACTTAAAGCAAAAACGAAAGTAGAGTAGTTGGTAGGCGTATAACACAAAGGTCAACATTTTTACATTTTAACAACCATTTACTACTTTTTAACTACTTAAAATTATTTTGCATGTTAGTTAACCCTTCCCCTAACCTATCTCCTAACCCTAATCCCTAGCTTCGCTAACGTTGGCCACCTAGCTAATGTTAGCCACAACAAATTGCAATTCGCAACATATCATAAGAATTGTAATTCACAACATATCATACAATTGTAATTCGTAACATATCACACGAAATGAATGATGGCCATCCACAAATACCATACGAAACGTATCGTTATGTCTACCCCTGAGTCTAGGTTGCTATTCTGGCTATTATTCATTCTTAAACGTATTTATCCATAAACAAAATGGTAGCCTATATGATATCATGCATGCAATCTTACCTGTCATGTCCACAACGACGGAGCAGCAGACCAAGCAATATGCAAAAGGGGGACCCTATACTGTAGGATAATTATTCTGGTCGGTGTCAACTTCATTCATTAACAGGTAATGAGGAGAACGAGTCTGTTACTTGTTTACTTGTTATTTGTGTCAGATATTTCCATTTTGGGGTAGTTTTTCATTGAATTGCCAGCACTAGTTGCTCACGCTGCTAAAGTGGCTACAATGTAAACAAACGTCTGGCGCTCGGTGGAATGTGAATGCGTTATCACACGATGCTGCCTTCAAATCCCGTTCCAAATGGCAATAACCTACTGGGAAAATGCTGCATACTAAGGTAGGTGCCTTTGGAGGCATATAGGCTGCAGCCTTTGGTTTGGTTAATAACAGTATGCTACACTAACAATAGTTTCCATTCATACAAAGTGTCAAGATGATTGCCTTGCAAAAGCAAGCTGCTCAGACTACTGCACTATGTCAGTTCACAATGCTCTATTAAGCCATGAGAATACTTGATGATACTTAATGATATGAGCTTGGTTGGTTTGCAGAGCCTTACCCAAACCCTAGCCCCTAGGTACTGTACTGCATTGTATAGCCTATAAACATTGCTTCCAGCTGTCCCATGGCGGCGATTATACATTTTAAATATTTATTCAAATCCTCCTGCTGCAGGATTATTTTCCTCTAGAATAGTTAATATTAAGATCTGACATCTGTAGCAGATGGGAAGACTAGTAGTCACAGTGAATTGGTGTGAGAGTGCTGCTTGGGAAATAGTTTTTTTTATTTTAAAAGGCTAGTCAGTTTAGAACAAATTCGTATTTTCAATGACAGGTTAACTGCCTGCTCAGGAGCAGAATGACAGATTTTTACCTTGTCAGGTCAGGGATTTGAAGTTGCTACCTTTTGGTTACTAGTCCAACACTCTAACCACTAGGCTACCCTGCCGTCCCATGTTTGAACCTACTTATTAAGACACAGCGCAATCATATTCTCCTACACATTTACAAAAGTTAGTCGCAACCCTCAAAATAATATAAAATAACATCCCAAATCACAAACAATATCCGCTGTCAATCTGTTTAAAAATGTATATTTTGAAAGTATGTATGGTATACTTAAAAAAAATATACTACAGTGAATCGGTTGACACTGGCATCTATTTGATTGACGACACGATTGAGACAATCAAAAATCTGTTGGAATGAAACTGTATTTATTCACGGTGATTCATTGAGTATCTACAGTACAATAATATAGACAATAGCTCCGGTCACTCTGTAGCTCAGCTGAAAAGCATTTCATAGATGCTGTCAAAGCTTGACACCTAGCCAGCTGTCTGAAAACTGAAACTGAAAGGAGATGTAAGCTGGTAAACATCACCACTGTCATCAGCCTTATCAAAGTGGCTTCATATCAATCACTTTCCCTATCAAAGCTAATCAACTGGTCTGCTGGTCCCAGCTCAGAACATCCGTCAAGACAGGAAACAAACTAGACGACCAATTCTTATTGCTTTTAGCCGTACCTTTATTCTTCTCCTCCTATGTTCCTCTGGCGATGTAGAGGTGAATCCAGGCCCTGCAGTGCCTAGCTCCACTCCTATTCCCCAGACGCTCTCTTTTGATGACTTCTGTAACCGTAATAGCCATGGTTTCATGCATGTTAACATTAGAAGCCTCCTCCCTAAGTTTGTTCTATTCACTGCTTTAGCACACTCTGCCAACCCGGATGTTCTAGCTGTGTCTGAATCCTGGCTTAGGAAGACCACCAAAAATTCTGAAATTTTAATTCCAAATTACAACATTTTCAGACAAGATAGAACTGCCAAAGGGGGCGGTGTTGCAATCTACTGCAAAGATAGCCTGCAGAGTTCTGTCCTACTATCCAGGTCTGTACCCAAACAATTTGAACTTCTACTTTTAAAAATCCACCTCTCTAAAAACAAGTCTCTCACCGTTGCCGCCTGCTATAGACCACCCTCTGCCCCCAGCTGTGCTCTGGACACCATATGTGAACTGATTGCCCCCCATCTATCTTCAGAGCTCGTGCTGCTAGGCGACCTAAACTGGAACATGCTTAACACCCCAGCCATCCTACAATCTAAACTTGATGCCATCAATCTCACTCAAATTATCAATGAACCTACCAGGTACCCCCCCAAAGACTTAAACACGGGCACCCTCATAGATATCATCCTAACCAACTTGCCCTCTAAATACACCTCTGCTGTCTTCAACCAAGATCTCAGCGATCACTGCCTCATTGCCTGCATCCGTAATGGGTCAGCGGTCAAAGGACCTCCACTCATCACTGTAAAACGCTCCCTGAAACACTTCAGCGAGCAGGCCTTTCTAATCGACCTGGCCGGGGTATCCTGGAAGGATATTGATCTCATCCCGTCAGTAGAGGATGCCTGGATATTTTTAAAAAATGCCTTCCTAACCATCTTAAATAAACATGCCCCATTCAAGAAATTTAGAACCAGGAACAGATATAGCCCTTGGTTCTCCCCAGACCTGACTGCCCTTAACCAACACAAAAACATCCTATGGCGTTCTGCATTAGCATCGAACAGCCCCCGTGATATGCAGCTGTTCAGGGAAGCTAGAAACCGTTATACACAGGCAGTTAGAAAAGCCAAGGCTAGCTTTTTCAAGCAGAAATTTGCTTCCTGCAACACTAACTCAAAAAAGTTCTGGGACACTGTAAAGGCCATGGAGAATAAGAACACCTCCTCCCAGCTGCCCACTGCACTGAAGATAGGAAACACTGTCACCACTGATAAATCCACCATAATTGAGAATTTCAATAAGCATTTTTCTACGGCTGGCCATGCTTTCCACCTGGCTACTCCTACCCGGGTCAACAGCACTGCACCCCCAACAGCAACTCGCCCAAGCCTTCCCCATTTCTCCTTCTCCCAAATCCATTCAGCTGATGTTCTGAAAGAGCTGAAAAATCTGGACCCCTACAAATCAGCCGGGCTAGACAATCTGGACCCTTTCTTTCTAAAATTATCTGCCGAAATTGTTGCCACCCCTATTACTAGCCTGTTCAACCTCTCTTTCGTGTCGTCTGAGATTCCCAAAGATTGGAAAGCAGCTGCGGTCATCCCCCTCTTCAAAGGGGGACACTCTTGACCCAAACTGCTACAGACCTATATCTATCCTACCATGCCTTTCTAAGGTCTTGAAAGCCAAGTCAACAAACAGATTACCGACCATTTCGAATCTCACCATACCTTCTCTGCTATGCAATCTGGTTTCAGAGCTGGTCATGGGTGCACCTCAGCCACGCTCAAGGTCCTAAACGATATCTTAACCGCCATCGATAAGAAACATTACTGTGCAGCCGTATTCATTGATCTGGCCAAGGCTTTCGACTCTGTCAACCACCACATCCTCATCGGCAGACTCGACAGCCTTGGTTTCTCAAATAATTGCCTCGCCTGGTTCACCAACTACTTCTCTGATAGAGTTCAGTGTGTAAAATCGGAGGGTCTGCTGTCCGGACCTCTGGCAGTCTCTATGGGGGTGCCACAGGGTTCAATTCTTGGACCGACTCTCTTCTCTGTATACATCAATGAGGTCGCTCTTGCTGCTGGTGAGTCCCTGATCCACCTCTACGCAGACGACACCATTCTGTATACTTCCGGCCCTTCTTTGGACACTGTGTTAACAACCCTCCAGGCAAGCTTCAATGCCATACAACTCTCCTTCCATGGCCTCCAATTGCTCTTAAATACAAGTAAAACTAAATGCATGCTCTTCAACCGATCGCTACCTGCACCTACCCGCCTGTCCAACATCACTACTCTGGACGGCTCTGACTTAGAATACGTGGACAACTACAAATACTTAGGTGTCTGGTTCGACTGTAAACTCTCCTTCCAGACCCATATCAAACATCTCCAATCCAAAGTTAAATCTAGAATTGGCTTCCTATTTCGCAACAAAGCATCCTTCACTCATGCTGCCAAACATACCCTTGTAAAACTGACCATCCTACCAATCCTCGACTTTGGCGATGTCATTTACAAAATAGCCTCCAATACCCTACTCAACAAATTGGATGCAGTCTATCACAGTGCAATCTGTTTTGTCACCAAAGCCCCATATACTACCCACCATTGCGACCTGTACGCTCTCGTTGGCTGGCCCTCGCTTCATACTCGTCGCCAAACCCACTGGCTCCATGTCATCTACAAGATCCTGCTAGGTAAAGTTCCCCCTTATCTCAGCTCGCTGGTCACCATAGCATCTCCCACCTGTAGCACACGCTCCAGCAGGTATATCTCTCTAGTCACCCCCAAAACCAATTCTTTCTTTGGCCGCCTCTCCTTCCAGTTCTCTGCTGCCAATGACTGGAACGAACTACAAAAATCTCTGAAACTGGAAACACTTATCTCCCTCACTAGCTTTAAGCACCAACTGTCAGAGCATCTTACAGATTACTGCACCTGTACATAGCCCACCTTTAATTTAGCCCAAACAACTACCTCTTTCCCAACTGTATTTAATTAATTAATTTATTTTGCTCCTTTGCACCACATTATTTTTATTTCTACTTTGCACATTCTTCCATTGCAAAACTACCATTCCAGTGTTTTACTTGCTATATTGTATTTACTTTGCCACCATGGCCTTTTTTGCCTTTACCTCCCTTCTCACCTAATTTGCTCACATTGTATATAGACTTGTTTATACTGTATTATTGACTGTATGTTTGTTTTACTCCATGTGTAACTCTGTGTCGTTGTATCTGTCGAACTGCTTTGCTTTATCTTGGCCAGGTCGCAATTGTAAATGAGAACTTGTTCTCAACTTGCCTACCTGGTTAAATAAAGGTGAAATAAAAATAAAATAAAATAAATAAATAAACAGACTCATTTGTCCACTAAGGCCAATATTTGATGTTTTCTCTGCTCAGAAAGGTTGAAAACAAACTAGTCATCCAAAGGTTGAAAGTGTGCCCTGTTTTCCAATGACGTCAGAGCACAATATTTTCCCCTCTGTTCCATCTCTCATGCTCTTGGCTCCAGCTGAGCTCCGCTGAGCTGCAAACGAGATGCTAGCGATTGATTAATCTACGGTTCAGATCCAGTGCCACGTCAGACAGTCAGACAGACAGACATGTAAATAATCAGATACATCGGTGACGCACCGTCAGAGCCCTGGCGAACGCAGTACCGCCCCGCTGGATTTAAACGGCTACCTCTTATCAGCCCCCTGCACACAGGCCGTCCCCACAGTAACCGTCTTCCACCACTAATCCCAGGGCAGCGATGTGCATCCACCGGTTTATAGCCGGGTCGGCGCTGGCCTGGTTCTGCTCACTGCTGCAGAACTGGCCTCTATCTATCTGGGGAAACAAGAGAGAGTTATTTAGAGCCAAACAACCCACTCAGCTAATATTATGACATTTGTTCTGCCCTCTAATATCTGCTTGTTTTGGATTTCCGTTTGTGATCGATCTCAAGAGATACTGTCAAGTTACAATGCCAATCCGCTTAACTTCAAAACACTTATTTGAACAGAAATGTAAGTTAGCAAGGTTCAAACAGATATTGTCCTTAATAGAATATGTTGACTACTTTTTAACAGAACACTTCCCAAAAGAAATGTGAAGTTACAGTTAGTTTACTGTAGCCTCTGGGCTTGTTAAGGCATTATGCTCCACAGGGAGCAAAGAGGAGTAGCTCTAAGTAAGAAAATACTGTTTCCTATGTTGTCAAGCACAATTCTGTCCTAACACAACTTTTAATCCTGTTAAGATCAGCATAATAGAGACAGAAACACTGTGACTGCCAGCAAAAGCAGGGTATAAAAGTCCTAACCCGAACACAATGGGGATTTGTCTGAGACTGTCACATCTTGGCAAAGTGTACAGCGCTGGAGGCATCCGCTGCTATAGTGTATCAGTGATTCATCTGAGGCGGGCAAGTCTCTGCCTGTTCCTTCCCTGAGTGCTGCTCTAGTCATCCCTCATACTTACTTACTCTCCCTTCTCCACTGAGCCTGTGCTGTGAATGCCTCCATTCACAGTGCACATATTAGGGCACGATTAGCAGACTGTTTGTTCCATTCTCACGTTGTTACACCACATCTGGAATGCTCACAGCGATGTCATCATAGCAGATGACACAGAACAGATTCATGGCCTCCTCCTAACAATAACACCCAGTGTTCCCCTCTCACCAGGGTCTTAACAGTGGGTGCAGGGCCCAAAATTGCCCTCTGAGTGCCTACTACCCTGACGTATGCCATTCTGGCTTTGTTGTGGCCCTGGGGGGCTCCAAGGACAGACTGTCCAGCCAATTGGCCCCAGAGCCAGAGCTTGCCAAAGCCACCGCTGGCCTCTCTCCTCCAGTCCTGCCTCCTTTCCCTCCCTCCCTCCCTCCCTCCCTCCCTCCCTCCCTCCCTCCCTCCCTCCCTCCCTCCCTCCCTCCCTCCCTCCCTCCCTCCTCTTATCCTTCTCTTTTCATACTGTATCTAACCTTCAAACTTGTCCACATTTCAGCACTCTGTTCAGCTTGGTGTGAAGCTCAGAGAAGCTTCTCTTAATAACTGTCAATCAGAGGTCAGCAGCATCAAAATATGTTATGTTCTCTATAAGAGAAGCAGGGGGTTTGGAGGGGTGGAGGGGGGTTGCTGGCATTTGGTACAATTGTTCAGGTAATTACAGTACCAGTCAAAAGTTTGGACACACCTACTCATTCAAGGGTTTTTCTTTACTTTTACTATTTTCTACATTGTAGAATAATAGTGAGGACATCAAAACTAATAAATAACACATATGGAATCATGTAGTAGCCAAAACAAGTGTTAAACAAATAAAAATATATTTTAGACTCTTCAAAGTAGCCACCCTTTGCCTTGATGAAAGCTTTGCACACTCTTGGCATTCTCTCAACCAGATTCACCTGGAATGTTTTTCCAACAGTCTTGAAGGAGTTCCCACATATGATGAGCAGTTGTTGGCTGCTTTCCTTCACTCTGCGGTCCAACTCATCCCAAAACTTCTCAATTGGGTTGAGGTCGGGTGATTGTGGAGGCAAGGTCTTCTTATGCAGTACTCCATCACTCTTACACAGCCTGGAGGTGTGTTGGGTCACCGTCCTGTTGAAACACAAATGATAGTCCCACTAAGTGCAAATGAGATGGGATGGCATTTAGCTGCAGAATGCAATGAACGCAACAAATAAATCAGACAGTGTCAACAGAAAAGCACCATCACACCTCCTCTTCCCTCATTCATGGTTATTTCTTACATTAGTACCCCAGGTAATCTTAGGTTTCATTACATACAGCCGAGAAGAACTACTGAATATAAGATCAGCGTCAACTCACCATCAGTACGACCAGGAATATGATTTTCGCGATGCGGATCCTGTGTTCTGCCTTTCAACCAGGACAACGGAATGGATCCCATGCGGCGACCCAAAAAAACGACTCCGTAAAAGAGGGAAACGAGGCGGTCTTCTGGTCAGACTCCGGAGACGGGCACATCGTGCACCACTCCCTAGCATTCTTCTCGCCAATGTCCAGTCTCTTGACAACAAGGTTGATGAAATCCGAGCAAGGGTAGCATTCCAGAGGGACATCAGAGACTGTAACGTTCTTTGCTTCACGGAAACATGGCTCCACTGGAGAGACGCTATCGGAGGCGGTGCAGCCAGCGGGTTTCTCCACGCATCGCGCCGACAGAAACAAACATCTTTCTGGTAAGAAGAGGGGCGGGGGCGTATGCCTTATGGCTAACGAGGCATGGTGTGATGAAAGAAACATACAGGAACTCAAATCCTTCTGTTCACCTGATTTAGAATTCCTCACAATCAAATGTCGACCGCATTATCTACCAAGAGAATTCTCTTTGATTATAATCACAGCTGTATATATTCCCCCCCAAGCAGACACATCGATGGCTCTGAACGAACTTTATTTGACTCTTTGCAAACTGGAATCCATTTAAAACCTTGGATCATTGTTACTCTAACTTCCGTGACAAATATAAGGCCCTGCCCCGCCCTCCTTTTCGGAAAAGCTGACCACGACTCCATTTTGTTGATCCCTGCCTACAGACAGAAACTAAAACAAGAAGCTCACACGCTGAGGTCTGTCCAACGCTGGTCCGACCAAGCTGACTCCACACTCCAAGACTGCTTCCATCACGTGGACTGGGATATGTTTCGTATTGCATCAGATAACAACATTGACGAATACGCTGATTCGGTGTGTGAGTTCATTAGAATGTGCGTTGAAGATATCGTTCCCATAGCAACGATTAAAACATTCCCTAACCAGAAACCGTGGATTGATGGCAGCATTCGCGTGAAACTGAAAGCGCGAACCACTGCTTTTAATCAGGGCAAGGTGACTGGTAACATGACCGAATACAAACAGTGCAGCTATTCCCTCCGCAAGGCAATCAAACAAGCTAAGCGTCAGTACAGAGACAAAGTAGAATCTCAATTCAACGGCTCAGACACAAGAGGTATGTGGCAGGGTCTACAGTCAATCACGGACTACAAGAAGAAAACCAGACCAGTCACGGACCAGGATGTCTTGCTCCCAGGCAGACTAAATAACTTTTTTGCCCGCTTTGAGGACAATACAGTGCCATTGACACGGCCCGCAACTAAAACATGCGGACTCTCCTTCACTGCAGCCGAGGTGAGTAAGACATTTAAACGTGTTAACCCTCGCAAGGCTGCAGGCCCAGACGGCATCCCCAGCCGCACCCTCAGAGCATGCGCAGACCAGCTGGCCGGTGTGTTTACGGACATATTCAATCAATCCCTATACCAGTCTGCCTATCCCACATGCTTCAAGAGGACCACCATTGTTCCTGTTCCCAAGAAAGCTAAGGTAACTGAGCTAAACGACTACCGCCCCGTAACACTCACTTCCGTCATCATGAAGTGCTTTGAGAGACTAGTCAAGGACCATATCACCTCCACCCTACCTGACACCCTAGACCCACTCCAATTTGCGTACCGCCCAAATAGGTCCACAGACGATGCAATCTCAACCACACTGCACACTGCCCTAACCCATCTGGACAAGAGGAATACCTATGTGAGAATGCTGTTCATCGACTACAGCTCGGCATTCAACACCATAGTACCCTCCAAGCTCGTCATCAAGCTCAAGACCCTGGGTCTCGACCCCGCCCTGTGCAACTGGGTACTGGACTTCCTGACGGGCCGCCCCCAGGTGGTGAGGGTAGGCAACAACATCTCCACCCCGCTGGTCCTCAACACTGGGGCCCCACAAGGGTGCGTTCTGAGCCCTCTCCTGTACTCCCTGTTCACCCACGACTGCGTGGCCACGCACGTCTCCAACTCAATCATCAAGTTTGCGGATGACACAACAGTGGTAGGCTTGATTACCAACAACGACGAGACGGCCTACAGGGAGGAGGTGCATACGTATATACTGTACTCTATATCATCTACTGCATCCTTACGTAATACATGTATCACTAGCCACTTTAACTATGCCACTTTGTTTACATACTCATCTCATATGTATATACTGTACTCTATACCATCTACTGTATCTTGCCTATGCTGCTCTGTACCATCACTCATTCATATATCTTTATGTACATATTCTTTATCCCCTTACACTGTGTATAAGACAGTAGTTTTGGAATCGTTAGTTAGATTACTTGTTGGTTATTACTGCATTGTCGGAACTAGAAGCACAAGCATTTCGCTACACTCGCATTAACATCTGCTAACCATGTGTATGTGACAAATAAAATTTGATTTGGATTTGATTTGATGGGAACCCCCCATGCGGAGATCCTCCGTTCACCTACTCTGGGTCTCACAAAGACACAGTGGTTGGAACCAAAAATCGCACATTTGGACACATTAGACCAAAGGACAGATTACCACTGGTCTACTGTCAATTGCTCATGTTTCTTGGCCCAAGCAACTCTCTTCTTATTATTGGTGTTCTTTAGTAGTGGCTTATTTGCCACAATTCGACCAGCCTGATTCACAGTCTCCTCTGAACAGTTTATATTGAGATATGTCTGTTACTTGAACTCTGTGATGCATTTATTTGGGCTGCAATTTCTGAGGCTGTTAACTAATGAACGTATCCTCTGTAGCAGAGGTAACTCTGGGTCTTCCTTTTCTGTGGTGGTCCTCATGAGAGCCCGTTTCATCAAAGCGCTTGATGGTTTATGCGACTGCACTTGAAGAAACTTTAAAAGTTCTTGAAATTGTCCGGATTGACGGACCTTCATCTCTTAAAGTAATGACAGACTATCATTTCTCTTTGCTTTTTTGAGCTGTTCTTGCAATAATATGGACTTGGTCTTTTACCAAATAGGGCTATCTTCTGTATACCACCCCTACATTGTCACAACACAACTGATTGGCTCAAATGCATTAAGGAGAGAAATTCCACAAAGTAACTTTTAACAACGCACATCTGTTAATTGAAATGCATTCCAGGTGACTACCTCATGAACCCGGTTGAGCGAATGCCAAGAGTGTGCAAAGCTGTCATCAAGGTGGCTACTTTGAAGAATCTCAAATCTAAAATCTATTTTTTATTGTTTAACACTATTTTGGTTACTACGTGATTCCATATGTGTTATTTCATAGTTTTGATGTCTTCACTATTATTCTACAATGTAGAAAATAATAAAAAATAAAGAAAAACCCTTGAATGAGTAGGTGTGTCCAAACTTTTGACTGGTACCCTTTATATTTGAAGGTGAAAGAGAATAACTTAATGTCCACTCAAACAACACAATGCAGCCTGAAGCAAACCCAACAGAAGAGAAGGGAGGATAGAGGGATGTGACTGATGGGGAGAGAGAGAAAGAGTCAGAAGGGAATGGGAAGGTGAGTGAAAGAGAAAGGAAACAGGATGAGAGAATATGGGGTAGCGATAAAAAGAGTAAGGGGTGAGTAGAAAAAGAAAGACTGAAAGGAGGAAAATTCAATTTTCGTTGTGTCTCTCTCTCCCTATCTCTCTACAGCTTTCTCTCCATCTCCCTGTGTCAGTGTCCAATATCAACTTCTAAAACCATTTTTGAACTGCCGTAGGAGGAGCAGAGAGCACAGTCAGCAAAAAGACCTGGGAAGAGTTCCTGTCACAGAGAAAAAGGGAAGAGAGTAGAGACGGGTGAAATAAAGGATAGGAGGAGGGGGAGAGGGAGGGGGAGGAGGGAGAACTGAAGAATCATCATAAAAATGTAAATTTAATGAAAGTTAAACCTCGTTTTGATTCGGCTAACAGTTCACGTATGAATGTGTGTGTGAGAGAGCGAGTGTATGAATGTGTGTGTGTGTGAGAGAGAATGTAAGCGTGTTTGTGTGTGTTCTCTAGCTGTATCTAGGGCGTCTTCGGAAGAAGACAAAACTACTCAGGGCGAAAGCAGATTATGAGATTAAATATAAATAAATAACTATTTAAATGAATGCCCTAGTAAAATGGGTTGGAAATCATTTCGCTTAAGCTTGTTAAAGGACTGTGTGTGGACTTGCATCCCATCAGTGTGTGTGTGTGTGTGTGTGTGAGATGATGACGACTTTGTAATGGCATCTCTGAGAGGTGGGAAATGAATCTCCTAATCAGTGCACGGCGCGTTAGCTTAGCAATGGCCTCTAGGTGGGGAATTACCTGCAGAGCGTCTCTGCCCCCAATGACTTTGCCTTTTTCCTCTCATTTACTGTAGCTGAGCAATGACTGGACTGCCCTGCCTAAGACTGTATGGCCAGGCAGCGGTCAAACCAATCTCGGATAATACAGTACAGTAAATCTCCCATGCACGCTATTATTTTAGAGTAACACTGAAAGTAACATCAACAATGGTATAATCATATAGGAGTATAGGTCTTGTTTTGGTATGAGACTGCTCTTATTTAAATGGCAGGAGAAAGGTATTGTGGTACTTTTAAAAGTTTTATTTCACTGTTTCAAATGGATGGAAGTAACATACTGTATGCATTGCAGACTTGGTGTGTATGAGTGTGTGTGCATGTGTGTTTGCGTTTACTATATGTGGAAATAGCACTCAACACCCAACATATGGCAGCAGATGCGAGAGGGTGTTTTGAGTGTGTGTGAGAGAGAGAGAGGTTTATAGGCACCCAGCCCTTTGCACAGCAGATGTCCCATTCTGTCTGGCACAATGATCTGTGGGGCTGCTCTAGTTATATCCTCCTCTCTGTCACCACACTAGAGGTCAACCGATTAATCAGAATGGCCAATTAATTAGGGCCGATTTCAAGTTTTCATAACAATCGGAAATCAGTATTTTTGGGCGCCGATTAAAATTAGTTAAAAAAATGTATAGCTTTATTTATCTAGGCAAGACAGTTAAGAACACATTCTTATTTTCAATGACGGCCTAGGAACGGTGGGTTAACTGCCTTGTTCAGGGGCAGAACGACAGATTTTCACCTTGTCAGCTCGGGGGATCCAATCTTGTAGTTAACTAGTCCAACGCAATAACGACCTGCCTCTCTTTCGTTGCACTCCACAAGGAGACTGCCTGTTACGCGAATGCAGTAGGCCAAGGTAAGTTGCTAGCTAGCATTAAACTTACCTACCTACATTACTCATCTCATATGTATATGTATATAAGGTACTCTATATCATCTACTGCATCTACTGCATCTTTATGTAATACATGTAATACATGTATCACTAGCCACTTAAACTATGCCACTTTGTTTATATACCCTACATTACTCATCTCATATGTATATACTGTACTCGATACCATCTACTGCATCTTGCCTATGCCGTTCTGTACCATCACTCATTCATATATCTTTATGTACATATTCTTTATCACTTTACACTTGTGTGTATAAGGTAGTAGTTTATGAATTGTTAGGTTAGATTACTCGTTGGTTATTACTGCAATGTCGGAACTAGAAGCACAAGCATTTCGCTATACTCGCATTAACATCTGCTAACCATGTGTATGTGACAAATAAATTGGATTTGATAAAAAACAATCAATCATAATCACTAGTTAACTACACATGGTTGATGATATTACTAGATATTATCTAGCGTGTCCTGCGTTGCATATAATCTGACTGAGCATACAAGCATACAAGTATCTAAGTATCTGACTGAGCGGTGGTAGGCAGAAGCAGGCGCGTAAACATTCATTCAAACAGCACTTTTGTGCGTTTTGCCAGCAGCTCTTTGTTGTGCGTTAAGCATTGCGCTGTTTATGACTTCAAGCCTATCAACTCCCGAGATGAGGCTGGTGTAACCGAAGTGAAATGGCTAGCTAGTTAGGGCGCACTAATAGCGTTTCAAAAGTCACTTGCTCTGAGCCCTCTAGTAGTTATTCCCCTTGCTCTGAATGGGTAACGCTGCTTCGATGGTGGCTGTTGTGGTTGTGTTGCTGGCTCGAGCCCAGGGAGGAGCGAGGAGAGGGACGGAAGCTATACAGTTACACTGGCAATACTAAAGTGCCTATAAGAACATCCAATAGTCAAAGGTTAATGAAATACAAATGGTATAGAGGGAAATAGTCCTAGAATTCCTACAACCTAAAACTTCTTACCCAGGAATATTGAAGACTCATGTTAAAAGGAACCCCCAGCTTTCATATGTTCTCATGTTCTGAGCAAGGAACTGAAACATTAGCTTTCTTACATAGCACATATTGCACTTTTACTTCTCCAACACTTTGTTTTTGCATTATTTAAACCAAATTGAACATGTTTCATTATTTACTTGAGGCTAAATTGATTTTGTTGATGTATTATATTAAGTTAAAATAAGTGTTCATTCAGTATTGTTGTAATTGTCATTATTACAAATAAAAAAATAAAAATCGGCCCATTAATCGGTATCGGCTTTTTTGGCCCCCCAATAATTGGTATCGGTATCGGCATTGGAAAAATCATAATCGGTCGACCTCTACACCACACACAAACACAAAGTCCATGAGTCTGCTCTCCAACACAGAGGGAGCAGGTAGGATGATGGGGCTCGCAACAGGAGAGAGAGCTGTGAAAACTAGAGCAAGACAGGTAGAAAGAGAGAATAAGAGACATGTCGAGCTGGGGGGGGGGGGACAGGTTCCCAAGTAAGCAGAAAGGGTACAGGAAGAGGTGAGGTTGTTGGTTTACAAACTCAGGGATATGGTTAACTAAAGCTAGGGTCACAAATAGAAAAACTAGGGGTTAACTAAAATTGGAAAGAGGGGGTTTACAAACCAAAGCTGGGAGGGGGTTCTCAGTCCAACTCAAACACAACAAATGCCTGCCTGGTCTCAGGGCTGGCAGGCCAGACTGGCGCTTTGAGAGAGAGAAAGAAGTGACTGTGTTAGAGAGAGGAGTGAACAAACAGAGTAGGGACAGGGGGACTGGGGGTTGTGACTTTTGGAGCCCCAGCTAGTGAGACTTGCAGCCATTTTACATCAGATTGTTCCCTTCCATTTTAACGACAACAAGAGCTGGGAACAGGAGGAGGAAAGGAAAGTCTAAACGGGTGTTGATAATGAGAGAGGAGCAGATAGAGAAAGAGCGTGAAGAAGTGTGATGAGAAAGTGATGGCACAGCAACGAATGTTTCATTTCTCCACTCACGTGGACAAAGACATTGTAGTAGTTAATTTGTTAAGAGCCTTACCATCAGATAGGAACAGATACTGTAGGGATGAGGATGCAATGGAAGGCAGCATGGAGCCTTGACTTGGACTGCTCTTCTTATGTGAGTGGAACAATAGCCTGATTACAAAAGCTATTTTGATTTAACAAGATGCACAGTGTGGCCAAGAAGATTGTGGGGATTTTCTCTGCCTCTCTTTATCTCACTCTCTCTCTTTCTTTCTTTGATTATTTCTCTCTCTCCATCTCTGTCTGTCTCTGTCTCGCTCTCAGTCTTTCCTCTCTGAATCTGTGTCGCAGTCTTAACGGTCGGGCAACCACTGCATGTTAAACGCTCTTTGTTTGTAATCAATCAGCACAACATTTTATAAGAGCAGAACAGGGTTTATTATAGCAGTGGCTCAAGAAGAATGACACCAGTCTGCACATCCATCAACTTCACACCACAGGGCCCTGCAAAATAACACTCCCTATTCACCAACCATGGCACATTTAATGGGCGTTGGTGTCCTATAACATGACAGGCAAAGTCATGCAAAACAAATTCAAATATCACTGGAGAAGACAGTTGTCTAAGAGCAGGTTGAATACCTTATGCAGGTGGAATAGAACACTCTAGAAAGGCAATCTGTGAAATGTTACCTCTTCTGTCATTTCAAAAAGCTAAGTCCCCATTTGAGAAAACTGCTAAGCTCTGTCACAAGCATTCGTCTGAGTAACAAACCAATTTCAGTAGGACATGTTATCCCTGGGATTTGGGGCCTGGCCATACCACAGTGAAACATGCTGAGACCAAAGAGAAGAAGAGCATGTGTGTGAACACTCCAGCTATCAGACAGAGAGAGAGAGAGAGAGACAGAGAGAGACAGAGAGAGACAGAGAGACAGAGAGACAGAGAGAGAGAGAGAGAGAGAGAGAGAGAGAGAGAGAGAGAGAGAGAGAGAGAGAGAGAGAGAATGAAAGAAAAAAACAAGAGGCTTGCTTGACTTTGAAGTGGCCCTTCCCTGCCTCCTCCTTCACCCATCATCCTGTCCTCCACCCTTCTCCCTCCCCATCCTCAGTGAGTCATATATCTGTCTCCTCACTGTCAGGATGCCTCTGAAGTTTAGGAATGTCTTCCCTGGATCTGAGGCCCTGTGAGTTATGGGAACACCTGGAAGGGGGGAGAGAAATGGAGAAGAGAGAAAAAGCAAGGATGAGGGAGGGTTAAGGTTAATCCCCTCATCCTAACACCTATCTAGGGCACTTTGTTGACAGAGAAGGAGCCTGATGGATTGGTTCTGGTATTCATCTGTGTCTAGTTTGGGAGAAAACCGTTCGAACTCTAGCATGAGTGTAGAAATTTGGCCCTGTCCAGCAGTGACATCAGAGGCGGAAGGGGCGCGAGGTTGAGTGACGGGAGGGGCGGGTTTTAGGGGAGTGGGGGTTTAAAAACAGAACATGGGTGAGGTCGCACCCTGTCCTATCTACAGTATATCGTTCCTGCACAGCAAGCCTGCATTCCTCAAGTCTGCATGCTCCACAGTCATCCATCTGCCTGCCTCCTCCAGCCCACGGCAGGCAGCCTGTCAGCCGCAATACACACCAGGCAGATGTGTACGTGAGTGTGTCTGTTTGTGCGTGCGTGTGTGTGTGAGTGAGAAAGAGTGAGAGAGAATGACAGTTGCTAACAGAGGGAAAGATATACTGTATGTTTGTGTGTTAGTGCAAATGCTTGTGTCTGTGTTTATTTTTGTGTTGTAGCATGGTGCATGTGTATGTGTGGTATACTGTAGGTGTATACGTGTGTATGAGTCTATTTGTGCTTTAGGGTCGGAAGTGAAGCCATGAGGATGTCACGGCCACTGAGCACTGTTGCTCTGCAGTGCCACTATGACAGCAGAGTGGACTGGACATAAATCAATGGGTGAATGGATAGATCCCATTTACTGCTGTATTTGTCCTTGCAGGGGATGTCTGTTTTCCTTCTCCCTGTCTTGCACTGCCTAACTGTATGCCATCCCCTTTCCTGATGAGAGAATATAAAACAATTGGCTCTGATATTCAATCTTCAGGTCATAAATTCTCACTCCCAGGGCACCATTAAATATTTTTTTCCTCCCGGTAGAAAGAAGAGAAATTTGAATGTCGAAAGCGAGAAAAATGTACAAAATTAAATTAAACCAAATGAGGTAAAATGGAGGGAATTCATCCAGCTAGCAGAGAATGTCAGGAACACCGCACATGTAGAGAAAGAGTAAGTGGTAAGACCGATTTAGATTCAGTTTCAGTAGCATTGATTTTGCAGGAAGGTGTCTCTGTAGCCAGCCTGCACGATTAGTCCCCCCAATCAATGGCTCCACAGAGAATCTCTCGCTG
The DNA here is from genome assembly GCF_023373465.1 of Oncorhynchus keta. Classification (NCBI taxonomy): domain Eukaryota; kingdom Metazoa; phylum Chordata; class Actinopteri; order Salmoniformes; family Salmonidae; genus Oncorhynchus; species Oncorhynchus keta. The sequence continues at coordinate 33,788,177 of NC_068437.1, forward strand.
GCAATATTTCCAAAGGCCAAACGAGCCTAGGAAATTAGAGAGAAAAATGAGAGAGAGTAAAGAAGAGACAGAGAGAGTGAGAGGATAAAGAGTGGGAGAGAGAAAGAGAAGAGAAACAGAAAATGAGAGGGAGGTATAGAGACAGAGCGTCCCATGAAACAGAGAGATAAGGACATGGTCCCACAAAAGAACACCACTTATATGTATTGTCTGCCAGCCAACACGCCTGCATTGTTTGTTTGCTATAATGACTGGCCTGCTGTAATTCTCTGGGTGACACTCCCTGTCCCTGTCCCTGCACCTCTCTTTGGACCTTCTGAGTGTTCAATTTAGTCAAGAGGAAAAAAACTACACTTTTTCCCATCTTCAACAGTTTTTGTTGTAGTGTGGGTGTTACATGGAGGATTCACTCAAGCTACAAAAGTGTATATCCACAGGAACACGTCCACATTTCCCCCTCTCTTGTGTTTGGGTAATGTGAGGGTGTTCTGATGTGAAGTGTTCTGAGTAGGCAGATAGGACGGAGAACTGAGCCCTGTAATTGTCTCAAACAGTGATTCCTGTGGCTCAGGGTGTGGGAGACCTCAGCCTGGATGTCAGAACTATGATTTGAGATGATTCAGAGTCAGGGATCAGGGTTTATTGCAGGTGTGCAAGGTTTGGAATGCATGCAGAGAGAAACCTGATGTTGAGGCTTTACATGTCTGGCCAACAGTTGGCTAGCTTCCGAGCTATATACATGTATTTCCTGTTGTAGAGGTAGAAAGGATGTTCTAGATCTATGGAAGTATAGTCTTGGAATATACAACACTATTCCCCTCACCTTCATGTTTTATGGTTTGCTCTTTCACTGTATATCAATATTTCCTTATGCATCTACCTCTTCTTCAGTATGTTGTGTTGCTGTGACCTGGACACCCCTGAGAATGAGACCCTGGTCTCAATGGGTTTCCCCTGAATAAATAAAGAATACGTTTAAAAAACAAAGAACGATGGCATGTCCCTGCATGCTGTAAGGTACTGATACTGACACAGACACAGCCCATAATGCTTCACTCCTGTCTCTGTACAATAAGCTGATCCCCTTGGTTCCCTTCCAAAAGGTATTAGATCTCAACCTGACTGACTGACTGGTCAGCTATGCAGAGCTTTAATCATCTCAATGTAACACTGCGCCATCACTGGCCTAGGCGAGCCGGAGCATGTGTAGGCTACAACAGCCTAGGATGGCACAAAGCCCGATTTACATAGAAATGACCAAATTACCAAGCACAGGCCCCAGCAAATGGTTCCATCGTTCAAAGTGACTGAAAAATAGTAATGACACACACACCTCTAATACGCTAAAAGCCGTGAGCCAACACTAACATTCAGAAAGGCCATGGAGCTATGAAGGGAGGAGAGGGAAAGTGCTGAATCAGCGATGTGCTGGTATTTTGTCATCAAGTGCCACATATCCCCTTGCCCTTCTCTGTATCGATAATCTCAGTACTCGCCAGTGATGTGGACAAAGCTCTGATGTCACAGTCAGGGCACACATAATCCCGAGTCCCGCTAATCATACACAAATGTTGTTGGCATGAACAATGGCAATTTATTTTCCTGTTCCATGCCTCTGAGTGCCGTCCACCTCCATGATCTTATTGTGTATGGGGTGGTTGTGTTTCTGTATTTCGAAAACGTCAGGCATAAGGCGAGTACAGGTTTGTAGTGTATGGTGTTACGGCTGCAGATGCGCTGCCTGTTGTATATAGAAAGGTCACAGCCTCCCCGGTGTTATGCAAGCGGAACCATATGTCCATCCAGCTCATTCAGACCGGCCAACATCTAGAACGCTGCATCACTTGCCTTGCACCATGCAAATCCTAAACTCACACTGCACTGCATTAGCATAGAAATATCTTGATTAAGAACGCACGGCCACAACACAGTCCAGGTGGGTCTGAAGGAGCCTCACTCAAAAGCCAAATGATAGATTATCTCTGTGAATGCGATCAGTTATTCTTCCCCCTCTGAAAAACAGTCATTTCCATAAGCCTACTAATTCACATTTACATAGAGATGAAGCCTTATGCTAATGACCAAACTCAGTGTGCTTGAAACAGGCCTCTGTAGAGGCTGCACTGAGGCTTCAACAAGCTTCACCCAGAAGATTACACAAATCTGTCAGCCACGTTATTCAGGAGTCAGGGTGGGTTTTCACTCAATGAGAAGGAAAAGAAGAGAAAAGAAAGAGGGAAATGCTGGGACAGCACCTAGCCCTGACATGGAGGAGCTAATGTCATGCTTGGCTGCATCAGGGAAGCAGATAAACAGGACAGGATGTTAATACACAGGAGATGAGTAATTGCAAGGCTTGCAAATGTAAAATTAACGTGTGACCTTTCTCTAACTTTCTCTCGCTTTCATTTCAATGAAAGAGAGGAGTTTGTACACAGAAAGCCACCCAGCTATTGACACCAGTGTTCATTTGCTAGATGTTAGAGAGAGAGAGAGAGAGAGAGAGAGAAGGCTACAACCAGCACATAAAGTAGAGATAAACTACAGATATATACTCGCGTCTTGTCCAATGAAAACCACATAATGTATTGGCTATTATTTGAATAATGTATAACACCCAGTGCTTAATTTATAAATCGGGAGGTCCCGGAACACATAGTGTGAAAGAGAAAGGGGGAGGGGGATTATTGGGGTAACGGAAAAAAACGCAACGCAAACAGCGCAGCAGACAGAGTAAACAGCCAAGTAGCCTACTATATTTGGTGTTGAAACGGACAGCACTCTCCAAGGTGCTGATTAATTCAAAGCATTTTAGACGCCACTTGCAGTATGCCCACATACTTTAGTATAGCTGCGGGGCTTATAAAAGTTTTTCTAGACATCAATGTACACGACTTTGCAGAACACCTCATATGCATATGCACACATACTCAGCTATAGGGTTTACAAGACCCGAATTTCATATCATTTTCAAGAAATCAATGTAGCAGTAGAACAAATTGTACAATATCGGAATATAACTTCAAATAAAATAAATCAATGTAGGCTAGAACAGAACACACATATGAGAATATATAGGCCTCCTGCCTATGTGATTATATGAAGCACATATTCAGATTACCTTCACAGTACAACAAAAAGTTCGTATAGAAAAACAATTTCCTACCTTAGTTTTCAAAACTTTCCACACACAATGGGGGCGGCAGGTAGCCTAGTGGTTAGAGCGTTGGGCCAATTAGCGGAAGGTTGCTGGATTAAATCTCCGAGTTGACGAGATAGGAATCTTGTACACAGAAAGCCATTCTGGTCCATTCTATTTAACTCCTGAGAGTCAATTTCTTGCTCAAAGCCATGAGCGGGCTGTGACGTTTAGCCTCCTTTTAACGCTGTTCTGAAGACTGTCTGTAGTGTATATTTTTTACTCATTTTGAGTGTTAACTATAAAGCCTACTAAATAGTGGAGGTGCCAGTGGTGATGCTGAACTGGTGAGATTAGCAGCGCTGCTAGCTAAAGCATCGCCATCAGGAGCAGTTTGACCCTTAAAACTCCCCTCCGGCACTGACAGTTCTCTGGCTCGTTCTGGGTTCGATTCACCAACTTTCTCTGGATTCTTTTACTTGAAAAACGTAATCAAACTCGATTGCCTTTTCTTATAAATTTTCTATTTGGTTTTCCCACGAATCAAATCCAGTAAGGAGACGATATCTATTATCTGACCTACAGTATATAAAGCTGGGAGGACATATCCTATTATCTGACCTACAGTACATAAAGCTGGGAGGACATATCTATTATCTGACCTACAGTATATAAAGCTGGGAGGACATTTCCTATTATCTGACCTACAGTATATAAAGCTGGGAGGACATATCTATTATCTGACCTACAGTATATAAAGCTGGGAGGACATAAATATTATCTGACCTACAGTATATAAAGCTGGGAGGACATATATATTATCTGACCGATATAAAGCTGGGAGGACATATATATTATCTGACCTACAGTATATAAAGCTGGGAGGACATATCTATTATCTGACCGATATAAAGCTGGGAGGACATATCTATTATCTGACCGATATAAAGCTGGGAGGACATATCTATTATCTGACCGATATAAAGCTGGGAGGACATATCTATTATCTGACCTACAGTATATAAAGCTGGGAGGACATATCTATTATCTGACCGATATAAAGCTGGGAGGATATATCTATTATCTGACCGATATAAAGCTGGGAGGACATATATATTATCTGACCTACAGTATATAATGCTGGGAGGACATATATATTATCTGACCGATATAAAGCTGGGAGGACATATCTATTATCTGACCTACAGTATATAAAGCTGGGAGGACATATATATTATCTGACCGATATAAAGCTGGGAGGACATATCTATTATCTGCCCTACAGTATATAAAGCTGGGAGGACATATCTATTATCTGACCGATATAAAGCTGGGAGGACATATCTATTATCTGACCTACAGTATATAAAGCTGGGAGGACATATCTATTATCTGACTGATATAAAGCTGGGAGGACATATCCTATTATCTGACCGATATAAAGCTGGGAGGACATATCTATTATCTGACCTACAGTATATAAAGCTGGGAGGACATATCCTATTATCTGACCGATATACAGCTGGGGGGACATGTCCTACAGGAACGTGTTTATCCTTCTTTACTGTACAATGTTTAATTTACAGTACTAGTCAAAAGTTTGGACACACCTCCTCATTCAAGGGTTTTTCTTTGTTTTTGCTATTTTCTACATTGTAGAATAATAGAGAAGACATCAAAACTATGAAATAACACATATGGAATTATGTAGTAATCAAAGAAGTGTTAAACAAATCAAAATATATTTTATATTTGAGATTCTTCAAAGTAGACACCCTTTGCCTTGATGACAGCTTTGCACACTCTTGGCATTCTCTCAACCAGCTTCATGAGGTAGTCACCTGGAATGCATTTCAAATAACAGGTGTAACTTAATTTGTGGAATTTCTTTCCTTCTTAATGCATTTGAGCCAATCAGTTGTGTTGTGAAAAGGTAGGGGTGGTATACAGAAGATAGCCCTATTTGGTAAAAGACCAAGTCCATATTATGGCAAGAACAGCTCAAATAAGCAAAGAGAAACGACAGTCCATCATTACTTTAAGACATGAAGGTCAGTCAATCTGGAAAATATCAAGAAAATTTAAAGTTTCTTCAAGTGCAGTTACAAAAACCATCAAGTGCTATGATGACCAAGTGCTAATACCTATGTTTTACTCTAATACTTATTTTTTACTTGCAAATTGCACTGTTGGTTAGGGCCTGTAAGTAAGCATTTCACTGTAAGGTGTTGTATTGTATTTGGCGCAAATGACAAATACACTTTGATTTGATTTGACAAAACTGGCTCTCATGAGGACCGCCACAGGAAAGAAAGACCCAGAGTCATCTCTGCTGCAGAGGATAAATTCATTAGAAATTAATAATAATTCCTAAGAAATTGAAGCCAAAATAAATGTTTCACAGAGTTCAAGTAACAGACACAGCTCAACATTAACTGTTCAGAGGAGACTGCGTAAATCAGGCCTTCATGGTCAAATTGCTGCAAAGAAACCACTACTAAATAAGAATAAGGCTTGGGCCAAGAAACACGAGCAATGGATAATAGACCAGTAGAAATCTGTCCTTTGGTCTGATGAGTCTAAATTAGACATGTTTTATTTCAACCACCTTGTCTTTGAGAGATGCAGAGTAGGTGAATGGATGCTCTCTGCATGTGTGCTTCCCACTGTGAAGCATGGAGGAGGAAGTGTGATGGTGTGGGGGTGCTTTGCTGGTGACACTGTCAGTGATTTATTCAGAATTCAAGGCACACTTAACCAGCATGGCTACCACAACATTCTGCAGCGATACGCCATCCCATCTGGTTTGCTCTTAGTGGGACTATCATTTGCTTTTCAACAGGACAATGACCCAACACACCTCAAGGCTGTGTAAGGACTATTTGACCAAGAAGGAGAGTGATGGAGTGCAGCATCAGATCACCTGGCCTCCACAATCACCCGACATTAACCCAATTGAGATGGTTTGGGATGAGTTGGACTGCAGAGTGAAGGAAAAGCAACCAAGTGCTCATCATATGTGGGAACTCCTTCAAGACTGTTATAAAATCATTCCAGGTGAAGCTGGTTGAGAGAATGCCAAGAGTGTGCAGAACTGTCATCAAGGCTACTTTGAAGAATCTAAAATATTTATATTTTTTAACACTTTTTTGGTTAATATATGGTTCCGTGTGTTATTTCATAGTTGAATGAGTAGGTGTGTTTAAACTTTTGACTGGTACTGTACATTAAAAACACAAAAAAATGTTGATTTAAAAACAGGATATGTCCCATGTTAAATGTAATATGTGAGAAAATACCGGTTGACACATTTTCCACGATACATATCACCACCAAAATCAGTCCGTCTTGACTGCATATTTCCTATAGAAGTTTTCTCATGAAATACCAGTGGAGGCTACTGAGGGGAGGAAGGCTCATAATAATGACTGGAATGGAGCAAATAGAATGCCGTCAAATTATGTGTTTGATGTATTTGATACCATTCCACCTATTTGGCACCAGCCATTACCACGAGCCCGTCCTCCCCAATTAAGGTGCCACCAACCTCCTGTGTTGGATACAATCTCTTTTTCAATAGACACCTGGTCCAGGATGATTGAATGAAATAATGCTTTAGTATTAAATGGTGAGAGAATATAGACTAGTTGTTTCAGCTATGATTGAATGAGAAGATGCTGGGGTACAATGAGAGCAGCAGACCAGTGTTATGGAAGATTACAGGGCGGATGTAATCTTTTCCATAATTGCTGAGTGCAGCAGGTTGGCCAGGCACTGAAAGAATGGACAACAGCTGGAGAGCTGTATGAGTGTTCCCCAGTGAATGATTTACTCTGACAGAGCCCTGCACAAACCAATTCCCCCACTCCACTCAACTCCACCATACAATTGTGCCGAGCCGCACGGCCATCAGATCTTAGGGAAATACGCTCTGCTCGAGAGGACCTCGTTTTTAGGTTTTTATATTTTAACACACATGCAGTACACACACTGGCAATATCTGCCTATCTATCTCCCTGTCTTTCTATTGCTCTCTCTCTCTATCTGTCTATCACACACACAATCACACAGACAAATTTGAAAGCAGAACCAGCCTCTATAGATTAATGCAGTTGTGGGGATATACAGTAGATACATACAGTACAGATGCATATAAAAACAGATAACCCTCTGGGATAAAAAATAATCATAGAAAAATGTCCACCCTTTTACACAATTACCAGTCACGTAATCACATTTTATAAACGGCATAACCAAAACTCTATAATCATATGCAACTGTATGTGTTTTGAGTTCAATTTATTGTAAATTCATTTAAATTAGGAAATTAAATAGGTCTAGCTACCTCTCCATCTTCCTGCGTGCCTTCCTACCTCTGTCTCTGCATTGAGGGTTAAACAGGGTAACCCTGCTCTGACCGAACCAGGCATAATGCCAGCTTGCCTGCCTGGCTGGCACACCACACAGTTCTCTCCCTTCCCTTCCTCTAGCCCCCCATTCTCCGTGCCAGCCTGTGCCATCTCAGGTCCTGCTCTACACCACCCCCCCACTCACTGCCCCTAAATTACCTTGTCCCACAGCCTTGGCCGTGCTACCCAGTCCCTACCCTCCTCTAGCCCACCAATCCCCTAATACCCTTGCACCTCTCTAGCTCCCCAACCTTGATCTGTGTCCCCATTACCTGGCCTCCATCCCCCAGTCTAAGCCCCATGATTTCCGCTAAGTCCTCGCACCCACCGGTACCCCAGCATGTGCTCTCCTACCCCACAGTCCGAGCCCCTTGATGTACCTCAGTCCCCTCTCCCTCCAGTCCCCAGTCCGTGCTCTCCAGTCCCTCAATACCCCTGCCATGGCCTTCAGCCAGTCACAGCTTTATAATGAAGTCACTCACTGACACACACAGACAGGAAGTGCCATGCACTTCGCAGCCATGAAGGAATGCCAGTTATGTCTGTCCACTAGCCCAAGATGTGCACATGGCCACCTCTCTAAAGCAAGCCAGGCTTGATAGTCCCCTGGGATCTGCCAACTGAGGCCCAGTTGTTGCTCTGTGATGTTTTGTTGAGATGATTTTTGTGGAGGCTATTTACACTGAGTTGACATTCACAACTATGACATCTTTATTGAAGTGAATGCAAAACAATATTGTTTGGTAGAAATTGCATTAAGTGAATATAAAACCATTTATACTCTATTTATATATCAAATAAATGAGTATCCCTGTTTTCAAATGACAACCTGACCTGTTGAAAAACAAAGAACAATAACAGCTGAGCTTCAATACACAGCTGTGTCTCACCAGCTCACAGGATTCTGGGTTGTGTGAGTGTGTGTGTTTATGGGGGTTCAACCTAGCTTCCTCAGGTGTGTCTGCATTTTGGGAGCCTCTGGAATGCAGACCAGAGAGAGAAGATCTGTGTTTTTACCTATTCTCTCTATAGGCTCAAGCTCCATCCAGAAACAAACAACTCTAGCTCCTACCCCCAAAGCACTTTATGTAGATCTGAAAATATTAGATAGCTAGGTATAAGAAATATGGTGGTAGCTTGCCCTAGGTTAGGAGGAAGGTTTGCCATTTTGGATATAGTAGCTTCCAATCCAATACTTTCAAATCCAAGTGTAGGATGTAGGGCTAGGGGTTGTTTTGGATAGAGCCTCAGGACTACAGAGAGCAGAGCCTCTGCCAGCTGATAGTACGCAACTGCCTGTGCCTGCCTGGCTCCATGGCCGCCATGTGACACAAACAGAGCATGAATAGGCCCAGAGGACGGCCATAGATGCCTGGCCCCTGCACCCTGCATGGCTAACTAGCTCACACGTCCAGATAGATTTCATTTAAAAAAAGCTGCCATTACCAGTGGCCAATGAGGAGTTGCCATAATGAGGCCATGTGACATAGGGGGCTTGGAGAGTTCACTGCCTCAGTGTGGACAGTGGGATGGTGGTGGGATAGAGGGGAGGCGGCGGTAAGTTTTGTGAGGTTTGTGGCCAGTTGACACAAGCCAGACATTGAGTAAGAGGACGAACATGTGATCTGTTAGGAGGGGTTCTGACAAAAAGGCTTTGATATATGCCGCTAGTGTTATATAAATCCAATCCATTAGAAGTGACATGAGCCCTGGTGCAAAAAAATACGTAAAAAAAAACACTTTTGTTTTCCATTTAGCTAACCACTGTAGACAGATGCTAGGCAGGGACATGGGTGGAGAAGGGAGAGGGGGTGGATGGAATGATGGTGGGGTGCAAGTCTAGTTTAGGCATGCAGACCTAGGCTTAGTATTGATTTTAATCCCTCGGGTCTGCAGCCCGTCGTAAATCTGCTGGAAGGTTGGTCCTTATCTCCCCCATATACCCCTCTGACTCCCTCTTCCCCAGAACACTGTTAAAATTACCTGTTTTCCCCCTCCACAGCAGTCAGTGCACTTATTGATCCCCAAATCGCTATTGCAGGACCGGCAAGCAGGCAGACATGCAAAGGCAGGCACCAGGGAGGCAGATAGCCCTGCTAAAGCCTCCAGCTCCAGCTGCTCAAACCCCAGCCGCGTCTCAGGCCGCTAATCGCTCCCTAATAGGGAGAAACACAGATCGATGACAGTGACACGCGTAGTGGACACCATGGGTTGTGTTTTCATAGAAGTCAAGATAAGGCACCTCATAGTGCATAAACCCTTCTCATTGTTAAAGTGAGGCTCTTTCCTAAGGCCCCCTCCTCTCCCCTCCCTAACCCTACATCTACCAGGAACAGGATTAAATGTTGTGGAGCGCCCTACAGCTAGCTATCAACAAAAGGTGTAAAAGGGAACCAGATGAGATCAGGGATAGAAGGAGGAGATTGAGGGATAGAAAACCATTAGCTGGAAACCATTAGCCCTTCAAACATTTATCACTGACACACCTATGATGTGCCTCCAGCATGTCTTGATAAGGAGATCACAGTAACCTGAAAGGTCACTGTGGAACTAATGAGAAAGAGACTCAATTTAGTTTGAGAAATCAAATAAATAGTGTGCTTCCAAGATGTAGCAGTTTATGTAACAATAACAAAAAAGGGGCCTCAGGTTAGCAGATGGATTTGGTCAATGCCTTCACCCTATCTGATGATAAAATTAACCCTTCAAATAAACTAATGAGGTGTCCATTTGTATCAAATAAATGATGTTGCTCCATGATGTAATGGTCTAGGGAACAATAACAAAAAGGCCTCAGGGAAAAAGATGGGTTAGGAACAGTGGAGGCTGCTGAGGGGAGGACGGCTCATAATAATGGCTGGAACGGAGCAAATGGAATGGCATCAAACCATGTTAAGGTGCCACCAACCTCATGTGGTTAGGAACAGCGAGGTCAAATCCTTTGTCTTACATTAAAATGAAACATTTAACAACCCTTTTAAAAACTTTTACATGAGGCTGAATTCAAATAGTGAAGTCATCACCAGTAGTAGTTTTGTTAATATATTTGTCACGGATCCCTCTGGAACTTTCGTTGCGCACACCTGGCCCCTATTCCCACTGATTGTATATGTATACAGTTGAAGTCGGAAGTTTACATACACTTAGGTTGGAGTCATTAAAACTCGTTTTTCAACCACTCCACATTTTTTTTGTTAACAAACTAGTTTTTGCAAGTTGGTGAGCATGACACAAGTAATTTTTCAAACAATTATTTACAGATTATTGCACTTATTATTCACTGTATCACAATTCCAGTAGGTCAGAGTTTACATACACTAAGTTGACTGTGCCTTTAAACAGCTTGGACATTTTCAGAAAATTATGCCATGGCTTTAGAAGCTTCTGATAAGCTAATTGACATCATTTGAGTCAATTGGAGGTGTACCTGTGGATGTATTTCAAGGCCTACCTTCAAACTCAGTGCCTCTTTGCTTGATATCATGGGAAAATCAAAAGATATCAGCCAAGACCTCAGAAAAACAATTGTAGACCTCCACAAGTCAGGTTCATCCTTGGGAGCAATTTCCAAATTCCTGAGGGTTCCACGTTCATCTGTACAAACAATAGTACACAAGTATAAACACCATGGGACCACGCAGCCGTCATACTGCTCAGGAAGGAGACGCGTTCAGTCTCCTTTAGATGAACGTACTTTGGTGCGAAAAGTGCAAATCAATCCCAGAACAAAAGCAAAGGACCTTGTGAAGATGCTGGAGGAAACAGGTACAAAAGTATCTATATCCACAGTAAAACGAGTAAAACGACATAACCTGAAAGGCCGCTCAGCAAGGAAAGAAGCCACTGCTCCAAAACCGCCATAAAAAGCCTGACTACGGTTTGCAACTGCACATGGGGACAAAGATCGTACTTTTTGGAGAAATGTCCTCTGATCTGATGAAACAAAAATATAACTGTTTGGCCATAATGACCATTACTATGTTTGGAGGAACAACGGGGAGGTTGCAAATGGGTCTTCCAAATGGACAATGACCCCAAGCATACTTCCAAAGTTGTGGCAAAATGGCTTAATTAAGGACAACAAAGTCAAGGTATTGGAGTGGCAATCACAGCCCTGACCTCAATCCTATAGAAAATTTGTGGGACAGAACTGAAAAAGCATGTGCGAACAAGGAGGCCTACAAATCCGATTCAGTTACACCAGCTCTGTCAGGAGGAATGGGACAAATTTCACCCATCTTATTGTGGGAAGTTTGTGGAAGGCTACCTGAAATGTTTGACCCAAGTAAAAAAAATAAAAAGCGATGCTACCAAATACTAGTTGAGTGTATGTAAACTTGCAGCCCACTGGGAATGTGATGAAAGAAATAAAAGCTGAAATAAATCATTCTCTATACTATTATTCTGACAGTTCACATTCTTAAAATAAAGTGGTGATCCTAACAGGGAATCTTTACTAGGATTAAATATCAGGAATTGTGAAAAACTGAGTTTAAATGTATTTGGCTTAAGGTGTATGTAAACTTCTGTCTTCAACTGTATATGTGCCCTTTATTCACCATGGTGCTGTCGATTATTGTTACAATGTCCGTTGGTGTGTGTGAGTACCTGTGCCTTTTGGCTTTCGTGCCATTGTGGATCGCGCAGATGATTACGGGCCTCATCCCGTGTGATAATCATTGTGAGTTTGTGTATTTATTCGAGGTACTCCTCGCTCTTTTGTTTTGGGTTTCAACCCTGTGTTTTTGTTATGTGTTTGCTTGGTCTTCGTCCCCGTGCCTTTAAACGTCATGCCGTAATTTGGGCTAAATAACAAACCCTATTACTCATTCCTGCGTCTGTCTCCCGAATCCATTACGAAAACTTGACAACACTTACCACAAATGACTGTTAAAATAGCACCACCAAGACAAACCATTAATATTTGCACGTTATGATAATGTAAGATAGTTCTAATAAGCTTATGATACATTCCTCTGTTAAATTAATATTGAAGAAAAAAAGTATTACTTAAAATGACCATGAACAGCAGAAAATGTCCCAGATTGTGCCTTTAAAGAGAGCTGGATAAGGGCAGGGGGGTGAGAGCTTTCAGTTGGGCCATGCCTAACGGTCTGCCTGTCAGAGAGAGACTCAGAGTTCCCTGGTAACAGGCTCTGAGGGCATGGCATTTCAACAGCACAATGGGTGCACTGTAGTGGACAGGGATGGGACAGGGCCCTTTATATGAAAACCCCAGGACTGCACACACAGAACAGGCACATTTTTGACCCATCATTGTACCCTGCTGAAGAAGAATTGAACATGAAAAACATGGTCTGACAACTTAAATTACAATATATTTAACAAAAAGACAGGAAGATTGGAGTGTTACAATGCACATTGAATTAGTGAAGTAGATTGCAATTGTGAATGTCAAAAACTGGTTAACAGATACAGTATTCACATACTTACAGCATGTACAACAAATATGACTGGGTCATGAAATTAAGACTATAGATACAATCATAAGACAACCAAATATACGAAAACAAGTGTTTGCTTTGAAAGTTGATTGTACAGTAGGCTAGAGCTTCTATAAAAGGATGAGACAGGTGACAAATTGTACATCACAAATTCATGTGTCAACAAATACTAAACTATTTAGGAGTAATCTATTAAGGCTTGGTTTTCATGATCAAGCAGTCAGTTTCTTATTGTACATATTAAAGACAATGCACCCTGACACCACAATAGTTGATTCCTATTAATAAACACAACTGTGTATCAAAATGGAACAATTGAAGGCTGACCATTAAACCTAAATAGGTACAAAGATGCATTGGCTCTCATCCAGTGGAGGCTGCTGAGGGGAGGATGGCTCATAATAATGGCTGGAACGGAGCAAATGGAATGGAATCAAACCATGTGTTCGATGTATTTTATACAATTCCACCTATTCTACTCCAGCCTTTACCATGAGCCAGTCCTCCCCAATTAAGGTGCCACGAACCTCCTGTGCTCTCATCGTGTTATTCTATTGCAGTTATCTTTTGAGGCTGGGTGAAAATAAATTATGGCATATCCTGCAAGAAGCCCAAAAACAACATCAATATTTTATCCTGACAAATAAAGTAGGCAAAACATTGGTTCACACAAGAGGTAGTTCATTAAAATATTCAAAAACATTTCAACTGATGCACGTTAATCTGGTACAGGTGTGTGGTTACTGGGCTGGGTAACTGATTAGCAGCACACGTCATTCTGTGTGGCAGGTGCGTAACACAGAACCATATATTTGAGAGGAATCAGAAACACGTTCACAGCTGGTGGTATTTCTCCTTGCAATGCGATATGTGTTTGTATAATCTGTCTATTCGGTTCTGTAGTACATCCGCGTGTTCATAGGAGAGAAAACCTAATTCCGGAGACAAAGGTTCGCTGTCTCTGTACAGCTCGAGAAGCCGAGTCCTGGTGTCCCTGCGCCGGTGCAGTTCTATCACTCGCTGCGCTGTCCTCTTTCTGAACACAGACACGGAGCCCAAGACCGTGCTGTGGTACTTCTCCCACATATCAAGCACCCGGTATCCATGTACAAGCCCTGCCTCGTTGTCTATGAATAGCAGGTCACCGCGGGGCGTTCTGAGCAGGTTGTTGGTCTCCCTCTCCATCACGCGCGAGTCCCACTGCAGGCTAAATAGGTTGCTAACGAGCCTGTCGAAGTTAGCAGACAGGTAGTCCAATATTATCAGGTCGGTCCACTGCATTAGCTCGAGCAACTCCGCAGTCGTTTTGTTCCCCAGCTCCCCTTGCAGAGGACGCAGCCCCTTGCTCTCCTGGCGCAGCGGAGCAGGTGTGACTACCCCCGTCAGGTTGGCGACCCACTCCGTGAGTGAAACAACCGCCCGCTCACTCCACTGTAAACCGCCAATTCTTCTCCGAACAGAAGCCCATTGTTCACTGTCAAAGTTCAACTGGGCAAGAATGAGAGGCGGTAGATTTGTAATACCTAGCAAATTAGCCAGGTAATAAGTAAGCGTTTCCCCCTGCACCTGGTCCGCGTTTATTCCATAACGCACGCAAGCTTTGGCTCCGTCCGAAAAAGTGGCCAGCTGATTGGATATTCTACCACAGCCCGGCTCCAGTCTGACTATGCGGCGTCCCCGGGCTCTCTCTCTCCAAGCCCGGGCATGTTCCTCACTGAAGCTGGCGGGAAGCTGAGCCTCCAGCCATTCACTCCAAAAAATACCCTCAACGAGCGAGCCAAATTTGTCCTGGACCTCCCTCTGTACTGACCCCTTGTTATCTACATTCATATGGTAATCTCTGCTTCCTAAATAGCCTATTTGATCCCTAACACCAGTAACGTTGCGGACATCGAGTCTGCCCCCCAAGTGCAGTCTCTGTGCCACTGGAACAGCGAGCAGAGCACGGAAAGTTTTAGCGGAGATGTCCGGTGATGGCCCAACGTGAAAGGACCTCGGTAACTGTAGCCCCCGTTTGTATCTCTCCAGTCGACTCTCCAGCCTGCTCCAGACGTAGAATACACAGGCACAAGTGCAGAGAAAAAGCAGTGCAAGTAAGTTCGCCGACACAGCCCTCATGTTTACTGACAGCCGCCCTTCCCTTTGTTGCGCAGAGACAACTCGCACAACCCCAACGGTAATGCTGTTCGCATATCTGTTCCGCTTGGGTGAAATAAAATCCTTATCCGTCGATATGAGTCTTATTTATCGGACGAGCTTTTTTTCATAATAGCTGGTTTCCGACCGCGAACGGCTTTCTCTCTGCGTCTCCATCTCTCCGGTCTTCACTGGGTGAGGCTGGTTTAGTTTGATTTGTGTAGCTACTAGCTTCGGCTCAGATACTAGGATGAGGAACACGTGACTCAGGTTGCGAGCTGGTAGGCGTATCATGGGAAGTGGTGGGTCCTATGGAAGCGGTACTTTAGAGAGCTACACATCCAGAGGAAGTGCGGCTCGGCACCCGATGGTACACGATTTTGTCAGAATCAGACAGCACTTTATTTAATTGTTTCAGGGATGGAAATAATTAATTCCAATTGTTCACGTGAAACGTATAATTACGAAAGAGTGCTACTGAAACAAGTTTCAGGGACTTGATCCATGCAGTCCACTTAAATATCCCAAAGCAAAAACATAATATAGGCTAACATATAAAGGTCCACTGCAACCATTTTTTCAATATCAAATAATTTCTGGGTAACAATTAAGTACTTTACTGTGATTAACTCAAAATGATAAAAGAAAATAAACAAATAGATTCTTGGCAAAGAGTAATTTCTCAAGCAATAATTTTGCTAGGGGCTGTTTGAGGGGGGGTACTGAAAATGTGCTGTTATTGGCAGAGGTTTGGCTCTCTTCCTTATTGGTCTAACGAAAGTAATTTACTGCATGGCCAAAACTCCCTCGCCAAAATAGGCTGACATTTCAGGTGGTCTTTAAAACCGCTCAACATTAATAGGGTATTATCAAACCTCCTAGTGTTGAAATATACTGAACAGCCAATCAGAATCCATTTTCCCCACAAAAAGGCTTTATTCCAGACAAAAATAATTCTCAGTTTTATCGGCTGTCCAGGTGGCAGATCTGAGATGATTCCTGCAGGTGAAGAAGCCAGATGTGGAGGTCCTGGGCTGGTGTGGTTACACAAGGTCTGCGGTTGTGAGGCTGGTTGGATGTAATTCTCTAAAACGAGATGGCTTATGGTAGAGATGAACATTCAATTCTCTGACAATAGCTCTGGTGGACATCCCTCCCTTCAGCATGCCAATTGCACACTCCCTCAACTTGAAACATCTGTAGCATTGCGTTGTGACAAAACTGCACATTTTAGTGAAGGTGCGCTATTTAATCGACTTCTGAATATGGCACACGTTGGGTGGCTGGATTGACAAAATAGAAATGCTCACTAACAGGAATGCAAATATATTTGTGCGCACAATTTCAGCTCATGAATCATAAACGCTTTACATGTTGTGTTTAGATTTTTGTTCAGCATATTTAAAACAGTCAATCACCTTTTTGACTGCACTGGCCCTTTAACATCTATGCTTCCTTTTTAGTTAATTTATGACTATGACCTAAGTATTCTTTCCTTGCTGTGACCTCAAATAAGTATGCTTCTTGCCTCATGCTCTAATGTATAAGAGCCCGTTTTCTTCACACATGGCAATGCAACATTGTGGATTGGCATTAGGCCTATAAGCTACTCGTTGCACGCAAATAATTAAACATTCTGTGTGCTGTCTTATATGCCTTGGCCGGGTTTCCAATTGTGATGGAACTTAAAGGCGCTGCTTGGTCAATATGAGGTCTGCATTGGCGGTGCAGCATTTATGGTGTTATGGCCTCTTCAGAAGTCAGGGCATTCTTGCACTTTGCCGAGCAGCACAGAACAGTTGTGAAGAAAGTAAGTTTGTGTTTGTACAGTCGTGGCCAAAAGTTGAGTGACACAAATATTAATTTCCACAAAGTTTGCTGCTTCAGTGTCTTTAGATATTTTTTGTCAGATGTTACTATGGAATACTGAAGTATAATTACAAGCATTTCATAAGTGTCAAAGGCTTTTATTGACAATTACATGAAGTTGATGCAAGAGTCAATATTTGCATTGTTGACCCTTTTTCAAGACCTCTGCAATCCGCACTGGCATGCTGTCAATTAACTTCTGGGCCACTGATGGCAGCCCATTCTTGCATAATCAATGCTTGGAGTTTGTCAGAATTTATGGGTTTTTGTTTGTCCACCCGCCTCTTGAGGATTGACCACAAGTTCTCAACGGGATTAAGGTCTGGGGAGTTTCCTGGCCATGGACCCAAAATATTGATGTTTTGTTCCCCGAGCCACTTAGTTATCACTTCTGCCGTATGGCAAGGTGCTCCATCATGCTGGAAAAGGCATTGTTCGTCACCAAACTGTTCCTGGATGGTTGGGAGAAGTTGCTCTCAGGATGTGTTGTTACCATTATTTATTCATGGCTGTGTTCTTAGGCAAAATTGTGAGCGAGCCCACTCCCTTTGTGTCATTCTCAACTTTTGGCCACGACTGTACAGGACCTCCCACCCTCACCTACTATCGTCCAATCATGTCAACGCGGAGTCCTCTGCATTGTTCCAAGGTTTGAGAGGCCCACAGTGATGCGGTACAGAGCTCAAGTTGGCCTCTGTGCCTCCAGGGGCTCTGCTATTGCATCAAACCATCTGTATGGTGCCTCCAACCACAAAAATCAGACCAAGTATAAGTTGTCTTTTATGCTTGCAAGTGATTTAAAGTTGCATATTTACTACAACAGATGAAGATATAACATATGTTTCACCAAACACCACGCAGAGAATGGTTGAAGCATGCGTCGATACTGATGGAAGCTCTGCTCTTGGATTGGCTTTCTTCATTCAAATATTTCCTGAACATTAGAAGTATTTCATAATACTGGCGACGATTAACTCCTAGAGAGATAACCACCCATGGCTGCAAGTATTGAGGGGGCTTGTTCAATGGTTACTCAATAAAAATGTACTAAATCACAGATTGGGCACATCATTGCGCATCTGTTATGCTAAACCAAGGCTGTTGTGTCTGCCGATAAGAATGTGGTGATTGACAGAGTTGAAAGCCTTGGCCAGGTCGATGAATACAGCTGCACAATATTGTCGGTTATGATATCATTTAGGACCTTGAGCGTGGCTGAGGGGCATCCATGACCAGCTCAGAAACCAGATAACATAGCGGAGATGGTACGTTGGGATTCAAAATGGTCAGTGATCCGTTTGTGAACTTTGCTTTCGAAAACTTTAGAAAGGCAGGGTAGGATAGATATAGGTCTGCAGCAGTTATGTAGCAGTGTCTTCCCCCTTTGAAGAGGGGAATGACCGCGGCAGCTTTCCAATCTTTGGGCATTGATGTTGCAAGGTTATTTTGTATTTTATCACTCATGCTCATTGTAATTATATTATGTATGCATTTCAACATTACTGTAATGTTTATTTCAGCACATTTGCCCGAGTTTCATGTGTACAAGTCCAATAGGCTGTTTAGTCTATTGCCATGTAATTAGGCCTTATGCCTGCTGTAGTGTATAGCCTTTGCTGTTATATACCTACCTGTACTAGCTTATACAGCCATGTCGTATGTATTATAGCAGTGCTATAGCCTAAGTTATCATTTTCTTTCCTTTCAGAACCATAGTTCATGTCAGTTCTCAATGGACATGATTCTCAGTTATCTGAACCATGAGTGGTCAGGTGTGTGTGAGAGAATGCAGAAATCTTCCATTAAACTCCCCTTAACCTGGACATCCGCCTCATCCTGGTTCTGAATTGACATTCGGCAGTGGTAGCCTATTGAGCCTCCAACCCCCGTAATCTCTGACACCCAGAGCATCTGTCCACAAGAGACTACAACCTTGTGATAGTTATTACTGAATCGGATGCAGCTGAGGAGAAACTAAACACTAGATGAATGTAGTGACGAACATGGTAAAAAATTGGGGTAGGGTTGTAGAGAATCGAAGGACACTGAATATAGTATCAACCCTTAGGTGCTGGCTTAAGGCTGGTAGCAACCACTTTATTTAAACTTTTGACTAGGCAAGTCGGTTAAGAATACATTTTTATTTACAATGACGGCCTACACCGGCCAATCCCCGAGGATGCTGGGCCAATTGTGCACCGCCCTATGAGAATCCCAATCACAGCCGGTTGTGATACAGCCTGGAATAGAACCAAGGTGTCTAGTGATGCCTCAAGCACTGAGATGCAGTGCCTTAGACCGCTGCGCCACTCGGGAGCCCCTAAACTTAACTTGGTTGAGTTTACAAAAAACAGATCAGCTATAGGTCAACCTCACTGACTGGGGTTGACCATATGGGTGTCATTCCTGATTTTATTATATATATTTTTTAAAGTGTAATGTGTATGTTACCCATTATGACAACCTGCACCTCTTTGCCATCCAAGTGACAGGATAAACCAACAAGTAAACCACAGAGTACATGTAATTACTTGGTGTTTCACAGGATTTAGATACTTAATATGACCCTTTTATCAACTTTTGCCTAAAATGACATACCCTTCAGGACCTGAAGCAAGGATATGCATATTCTTGATACCATTTGAAAGGAAACACTTTGAAGTTTGTGGAAATATGAAATTAATGTACGAGAATATAACACATTAGATCTGGTAAAATACAAACAAAAAACATGCGTTTTTATTTTTTTTTATCTTTCAAATGCAAGAGAAAGGTCTGACCTTAAGATAGGAGTCTAGGTGTAATTTAGACTTTGGCCACCAGATGGCGGCAGTATGTGTGCAAAGTTTCAGACTGATCCAGTGAAGAATTACATTACTGCACAATATTTTGTATCAAGTCTGCAAGGAGTTTGCTCAAATATGCCAACTTGGTCAATTGATACTTTTTCAAGTACATTTTCAGCAAAAAAGGAAACGTGTTTTATTTTCAGAACTTAGCATGTGTAAATATTTGTATGAACATAAGATTCCACAACTGAGACGTAAACTGAACAAGTTCCACAGACATGTGACTAACAGAAAATGAATAATGTGTCCCTGAACAAAGGGCGGGTTCAAAATCAAAAGTAAAGTCAGTATCTGGTGTGGCCACCAGCTGCATTAAGTACTGCAGTGCATCTCCTCCTCATGGACTGCACCAGATTTACCAGTTCTTGCTGTGAGCTGTTACGCCACTCCACCAAGGCACCTGCAAGTTCCCCGACATTTCTGGGGGGAATTGCCCTAGTCCTAACCCTCCGATCCAACAGGTCCCAGACGTGTTCAATGGGATTGAGATCCGGGCTCTTCACTGGCCATGACAGAACTGACATTCATGCACAGAACGAGCAGTATGGCTGGTGGCATTGTCATGCTGGAGAGTCATGTCAGGATTAGCCTGCAGGAAGGGTACCACATGAGGGAGGAGGATGTCTTCCCTGTAACGCACAGCGTTGAGATTGCCTGCAATGACGACAAGCTCAGTCCGATGATGCTGTGACACACCGCACCAGACCATGACGGATCTTCCAAATTGAACCCGCTCCAGAGTACAGGTCTCTGTGTAATGCTCATTCCCTCGACGATAATCGCGAATCCGACCATCAACCCATCACTCTGACCATCACCGTAGACAAAACTGCAACTCGTCAGTGAAGAGCACTTTTTGCCAGTCCTGTCTGGTCTAGCGACGGTGGGTTACAACAGGCCTACAAGCCCTCAGTCCAGCCTCTCTTAGCCAATTGCGGACAGTCTGACCACTGATGGAGGGATTGTGTTCCTGGTGTAACTCGGGCAGTTGTTGTTGCCATCTGTACCTGTCCCGCAGGTGTGCTGTTTGGATGTACCGATCCTGTGCAGGTGTTGTTACACGTGGTCTGCCACTGTGAGGACGATCCGATGTCCATCCTGTCTCCCTGTAGCGCTGTCTGAGGCGTCTCACAGTACGGACATTGCAATGTATTTCCCTGGCCACATCTGCAGTCCTCATGCCTCCTTGCAGCATGCCTAAGGCACGTGCATGCAGATGAGCAAGGACCCTGGACATCTTTCTTAAGGTGTTTTTCCGAGTCAGTTGAAAGGCCTCTTTAGTGTCCTAAGTTTTTGTAACTGTGACCTTAATTGCCTACTGTCTGTAAGCTGTTAGTGTCTTAACAAACGTTTCACAGGTGCATGTTCATTCATTGTTTATGGTTCATTGAACAAGCATGGGAAACTGTGTTTAAACCTTTTACAATGAAGATCTGTTTTATTTATTTAACCTTTATTTAACCAAATCAACATATATTTTAGATTCTTCAAAGTAGCTTGCCTTTGCCTTGATGACAGCTTTGCACATTCTTGGCATTCTCTAAAACAGCTTCACCTGGAATGCTTTTCCAACAGTCTTAAAGGATTTCCCACATACTGAGCACTTGTTAGCTGTTTTTCCTTCACTCTGCGGTCCAACTCATCCCAAACCATCTCAATTGGGTTGAGGTCGGGTGATTGTGGAGGCCAGGTAATCTGATGCAGCACTCTATCACTCTCCTTCTTGCCACAAAATGGACTTAGCCCTATTTGGTAAATGATTATCTTCTGTATACCATGCCCACCTTGTCACTACACAACTGATTGGCTCAAATGCATTAAGAAGGAAAGAAAGGCACACCTGTTAATTAAAATGCATTCCAGGTGACTACTTCATAAAGCTTGTTGAGAGAATGCCAAGAGTGTGCAAAGCTGTCAAGGCAAAGGGTGGCCCATGTTCTGAATTCTGTCGCTGTACATTTCAAAAGTGCTGAACAAATAGTTATACTGACTATGTCCGTTGTCGCTCGCTGCAAACTGTTTTCTAGGTGTGGTGAAGGAGAGTTGGACCAAAACGCAGCGTGTAGATTGCGATCCATGTTTAATCAAACAAACGTAAACACGAAATAACACAAACACTACAAAACAATAAACGTAACGAAAACCGAAACAGCCTATACTTGTCAACTAATACAGCGACAGGAACAAAAACACTAAGGACAATCACCCATGACAAACTCAAAGAATATGGCTGCCTAAATATGGTTCCCAATCAGAGACAACGATAAACACCTGCCTCTGATTGAGAACCACTCCAGACAGCCATAGACTTTGCTAGATCACCCCACTAGCTACAATCCCAATATATACACACCAAAACCCCAAGACAAAACACATCAGAATACAAAAACCCCATGCCACACCCTGGCCTGACCCAATACATAAAGATAAACACAAAATTCTTCAACCAGGGCGTGACAGAACCCCCCTAAGGTGCGGACTCCCGAACGCACCTCAAAACAATAGGGAGGGTCCGGCTGGGCGTCTGTCCATGGTGGCGGCTCCGGCGCGGGACGTGGACCCCACTCGGTCACTGTCTTAGTCCTCTCTCCTCGCGTCCCTGGATAGTCCACCCTCGCCGCCAACCATGGCCTAGTAGTCCTCACCCAGAACCCCACTGGACTGAGGAGCAGATCGGGACTGGGGAAGCTCGGGAGTGAGTGAAAGCTCGGGAGTGAGAGGAAGCTCAGGAGTAAGAGGAAGCTCAGGCAGGTAGATCTACCAGATCCTGGCTGGCTGGTGGTCTCAGCAGATCCTGGCTGACTGGCAGATCCTGGCTGACTGGCGGATCCTGGCTGACTGGTGGATCCTGGCCGACTGGCGGATCCTGGCAGATCTGGAAGAGTCTGGCTGACTGGCGGATCTGGAAGAGTCTGGCTGACTGGCACATCTGGAAGAGGCTGGCTGACTGGCGGATCCTGGCAGACTGAAAGATCTGGCTGCTCCATGCTGACTGGCGGCTCTGGCTGCTCCACGCTGACTGGCGGCTCTGGCTGCTCCATGTAGGCTGACGGCTCTGGCGGCTTCTTACAGACTAGCAGCTCTGGCGGCTCCGTGCAGACTGGCAGCTCCTTGCAGACTGACAGCTCCTTACAGACTGACAGCTCCTTGCAGACTGGCAGCTCCTTGCAGACTGGCAGCTCCTTGCAGACTGGCAGCTCTGGCTGCTTCATGCAGACTGGCAGTGCTGGCACAGGACGTGCAAGGCTAGGGATGTGCACAGGAGGCCTGATGCGTGAGGCTGGCACCAACTTCACCAGCCGACTAACACGCACCTCAGGACGAGTATGGAGCGCTGACCCAGTTGCCATCAAATCCCCGACACTTTCCGTCGGGCGAATTCCATGCAAAAAGCACCAACACAGCAACTCCCTCATTTCTCTCTCCTCCAATTTCCCCATTAACTTCACAGTCTCTGCTTCGCTCACCTCCAACACCGGCTCTGGTTCTGGTCTCCTCCTTGGCTCCTCACGATAAACAGGGAGAGTTGGCTCAGGTCTGACTCCTGACTCTGCCACACTCCCCTGACCCCCCCCAATACATTTTTGGGGCTGACTCTCAGGCTTCCTTGCCAACCGTGTTCCCTCATATCGCCGGCTCCTCTCTCCGGCTGACTCTGCTCTCCTCGCTGCCTCCACCTGTTGGGCGGCTACACTCCCCTGGTTTAGCCCAGGGTCCTCTCCCATCGAGGATTTCCTCCCATGTCCAGAAATCCTTATTGCGCATCTCCTCTTTGGGCTGCTCCTGCCTGTTGACACGCTGCTTGGTCCGTTTACGGTGGGTGATTCTGTAACGGCTTTCTAGGTGTGGTGAAGGAGAGTTGGACCAAAACGCAGCGTGTAGATTGCGATCCATTTTTAATCAAACAAACAAACAATTGTGAACAATTTTGCCAGTTCCAGTGCAAGCTTCCTCTGTTCTTCTTCAACACAACCAAAACAAGGTCTCTTCTAGTCACCTTGATTGAATCCACATTTTCCCACTGCGTTCTTCAGTCCTTGATATTAAAAATAGATTTCCAAATTCAATCTCCTTGTCCAAAAAAACGTATTCCAATAAGAAATCTTCTTCAAAGATTTTCACTGTGAGTGCCGTTGAACAAAAGCTTCAGGCAAAACCAAGATGTTTGAGCGCCCAGGAAATGAACAGGATTTCTGAAGCTACGTTTTCCATGATCGCCTTATATGGCTGTGAATGCGACAGGAATGAACGGACACTTTCTATCGTTTCCCCAAGGTGTCTGCAGCATTGTGACGTATTTGTAGGCATATCATTGGAAGATTGACCATAAGAGACTACAATTGCCAAGTGTCCCGCACGGTGTCTGCGTGGAAATTGGTGCGCAAAAGTCAGCTACCAGTATTTTTCCATCCGAATCAGAGAAGAATGCAGGCTTCCAGGGACGGCATTTCAATGAAGAGATATATGACAAAACACCTTGAGGATTGATTCAAACAACGTTTTCCATGTTTCAGTCGATATTATGGAGTTAATTCGGAAAAAAGTTCGACGTGTAGGTGACTGAATTTTCGGTTAGTTTCGGTAGCCAAATGCATAGTAACAAACGGAACGTTGTGTCCTACACAATAATCTTTCAGGAAAAACTGGACATCTGCTATGTAACTGAGAGTCTCCTCATTGAAACATCTGAAGTTCTTCAAAGGTAAATTATTTTATTTGATCCCTTTGCTGGATTTTGTGAATATGTTGCGTGCTAAATGCTAACGCTAAATGCTAAGCTAGCTATCACCACTCTTACACAAATTATTGATTTTCTCTGGTTCTAAAGCATATTTTGAAAATCTGAGACGACAGGATTGTTAAGAAAAGGATAAGCTCGAGAGCAGGCATATTTATTTCATTTAATTTGCGATTTTTAGAAATTGCTAACGTTGCATTATGGTAATGAGCTTGAGGCTGTAGTAACGCGACCGCATGCGGGATGGGGCGGACTATGAGGTAATGTTAATAAACATTATTCAACCAAGCTTATTACAATTTGGCAAGCATGAATGACTATTTCAATTTTAACCATAACCTTTTTTAATGTGTCTAATGTTGAATTGAGTTGAATTGCAGGGTCAGTGCTATCTGTGATACTTGGGACGTCCCTAACCAGAACCCTTACTAAACCGTAACCCTTACCTTAACCATTTAACATTTTAACTTCAATGGGGTAGGGATGTCCCAATGATCCTCAGATAGCACTGACCTTTATTTCAGAATTGTGTCAATGAGGTGGTCTGTTTTCAATTGGCTAACATGTATTACGTGGTTTGTGCATCTCAACGCACCATATTTCAGCCTGCAATCAGAAACTTTAACATTTGTAAAGAGCATGGTAACCAGCCTTGTTTCACCCCTGTAATTACAGACTGCAATTACCACCAGTTACATGTTATTACAGTGTAACTATTAATTATTACAATACTACTTACAGTGTAATTACATATGTAATGGCAATATAGTGTAATTACATATGTAATTTCACTGTAATAAGGACCCCTTTAAGTGTTACCCATCTTGGTATACGTCTTGTTTGTATCAATTGCAAAGACATTGGCAACTTTGTATTTGTAATCAAATTTGTTCTGAGGTTATCAGTGGTCACAGAGAGAATCATATGTTTTATCGGTCCATGTTTAGCGGAGATCTTCTGTGTAAAGTGGACAAAGAGTGCAACAAAAATATAAACGTCACACTTCGCTGTTCTACGAATGGTCTGAGGGAGGTGTTAGATTGCAAGTGTTTTCAAGTGCAACATTAATAACAATGGCTTTGGGGAACAGCTCAGAGATTTAAGGACGCTCGTACGAAGGTTCTAAGAATTAATTTAGCATTAAGATACTTTTGGGTAACCGGGCCCTAGTTATTTTCAAGTCCAGTCTGTGTGATTAGTACTTCTGCTGAACGCAGCTCATTTGAGTGGATAAGGAACCACTTCTCCAGGATAATATTGGAGCGGTCGGTCTTTCGGTCTCCAAAGTGTCCTTTTGGGTGGTGGTATAATTTACACCAATTTTTTATTTCTTTTATGTATATTTTTGGTATTGTTGTTCGGACCCCACTGCATGCAAGTCGTCACCAAGTTTAAACCAGGTTAGTTTTTTTTTGTCATGAATCTTGTTCTGGAGGCAGCTCTGCTGAGTGGTCACTAACTGGCACAGCCACAACATGAGCAAAATTGCAACGGTGGGATGGGGGAGATGTTAACACCAATATGTGACTCGTTTCAGAAAACTAGGCATATGTCGCGCATCACTACTTCACAGGACAGCCATTTGAATGTACTCAAAATTCAGTTTTTTGGCAGAAATGCTTCTGGAACGTGTGAACTTTCATGTGCCTTTAATAATAAATGTGTATGCCATCTGTAAATGTAATATTTTTTAAATGATGAGCCTAGTTGGTTTAGTTACAGAAAAAGACAGCGACCTCTCTAGCCATGATTGGTTGAGATAATGAGTAGGCTGGACATGCCAAGAGATGAGTTCGGATTGGTCTGCCATGTAACACGCTTCTGTCTATAACATGAGCTGGTCAATATGTGTAGGTTATCCTTTCTAATGCCGCTTCTTTAAAATATATCACGTAGTAGAACTGCATAAGTGTTGCTCTCCGCTTTGTGGAGAACCAAGTTTTGAAATAAGTGGAATTAGAGTATGATGGCTAAGGAGAATTCTGCCATTTGATTGCAAATATGAAGACGGAGTCAAAAAGAGAACTCACAGGTGGTTGCATAAAACACCTATCTCTGAATTGCATCTTCAAACTAAGGGAAACCACGGCATCCATGACAGAGAGAGAGAAGCGTCCATCCATGTATACGGAGACGCTAGCTACATTTTCAGATATGACATGTTTCTATTTTTGTCAGAAAGTTGTTTTCATGTCAAGTTAGTGTACTGTTAGCTAGCGTCATGTGTATGATCTGTGTAGTTATTATTTGTATATCAGCGCAATTTGCTTTGCCAGTTAGCTAACATTGATTAATGCAGGGTGGTAAATGTTTTTAATTTTTTTAAAATTGAACCTTTATTTAACTAGGCAAGTCAGTTAAGAACAAATTCATATTTTCAATGACGGCCTATGAACAGTGGGTTAACTGTCTGTTCAGGGGCAGAATGACAGATTTGTACCTTGTCAGCTCGGGGGTTTGAACTTGCAACCTTCCGGTTACTAGTCCAACGCTCTAACCACTAGGCTACCCTGCTGCCCCATGTTATGAGTTGGGATTATGGTTCATATTTCATCTAGCTAGCTATATATCTAAACAACACTCCTATGCAAGTAACCATTTAAATAGAATGTTCATGATGTCACTGTGACAACTGTCGATAGACGTAGTTGGTAAATTCGCTCTGGCTATCTACTCCGATTTCAGTCATCTGAGTGTGCCAGAGCGCCAAATAACTGACGAATTTACGCTCCCCAACACCCATTGAATATGGCTGGTGTCACTAAACGTTGGCAAAAAGCGTAATTAAATTGCTGCCAGCAGCACAGTTGCAGTCGGCAATGCTTTGGATAACATAAAAACAGCCTAACCAGCTCTGCTTGGGCGAGTAAAATAGCATATGAATACGGGATGAGCAATGGTAAAATGTGCAGAATTGCAAGAAATTTGCTTTAATGTTCAATTTTGGGCACGAAAAACGCTCTGCCTCTTTCAACATTTTTAAGCAGAAATGGGGTGTGCCTTTGGTGGTTCATCAATTAGTAATTCTGGCCATGCTCGCTGCAACCGACGTAGCTAGTTCGTTAGCTATGCTAGTCATTTGTAGCTAGCTAATAAATCCTCCTGTATATGTTGATGCCATTTTACAGGATTTGTTTTGGAAGCAATAAGCATTAAATGACCTGATATGATGGTGCATTGATCAGTTATACAGTTTAAAGATGTTATTTTAGCGTTTTTGCCCAAAGTCGACGTTTAAAGTAACTGTCCAGTGTTTTAAGATTCCTATAAAATATGAGCTATAGTTAATTACAATTTGAGTGAAATCGTTTTCCTAAAAAAATTGTAATTACCTTTTTTTTTAAAGGAGTTTTACTTTTTTGAAATGGTGTGGGCATACCCCAACAATAGAATGGTGTGGGTCTATACCGTCATTTAAAATATTAATGTGATTAATGTGGCCAGCTCATCCTCCTTAGGAGGATGTCATCATTCTCCTATGAGGAAATAGGAAGCATTTTTGAGATTTGATTTAAAAAAAACGTTTTCTCCAATTTTAAGCTGTGGCCACAAATACGAGTATAGGATGAGTCAACAACAAAGTGAGATTTTCACTTAAAGTCACTGGACTTTAAAACTGTAACATTTTCTCTCAGCCTCATGGCAAAATGTGAATAATAACATGAGAGAACTATACTGAACAAAAATATGAGGATGAGCTGGCCAATCAGTGGTGTACTCGTATTTAATATTTTTAATGACCTGTATATGCCCACACCATTCTGTTGTTGGAGTACTCCAACACCATTCCAACACAAAAAAATAGGCTTTTTAACATACTTAATTATACATTTTTGTAAGGAAAGTTATTTAACTCGTATTGTAATAAATTATATGTCATATTTCATAGAAATCTGGAAAGACTGGACAGTTGCTTTAAAGGGGCAGGCGGCAGGTTGGCTAGTGGTTAGAGTGCTGGACGAGTAACTGAAAGGTCGCAAGATCAAATCCCGAGCTGACAAGGTTAAAAATCTGTCGTTCTGCCCTTGAACAAGGCAGTTAACCCACTGTTCCTAGGATGTCATTGAAAATAAGAAAAAGAATAACAAAAATAACTCCATAACTGATCAATGCCCAATCATACCAGGTACTTGAATGCTTAAAAACAAAATGGATGAATAAGAAATTTGGAAACAAAGGTGCTGTTTCTTACTGATCTCTACAGCTTCTGTCCAAAAACAAATCCTGTAAAATTACATCAACACATACTGGAGGGGTAACTGACTAGCTACACATGGCTAGCTTAGGTAACGAACTAGCTACGTCGGTCGCGGCACGCATGACCAGAATGAAACATTGAAGAACCACCAAAAGCACACCCCATTAGGAAAGAGGAGGAGTTTGACCGTTTTTCGTGACCCAAGTCGACGGTTAAAACAAATTTTCTGCAATTCTACATATTTTGAAATTGCTTATGATGTGTTCAAATGCTATCTAGGGGAGCCCCCAACCTCCGAGGTGCCCCATTTCGCTAAATTAATTATGAAAGTATATTTTTTTCATGCGGGGGTGCCCTTTTCTATTTTGAGCACTTTTCTCCCTGAAAGGTCTGTGCATGGCCCTGAGCGCAGGCGTATCTCACACCTAATTAAGATTAACAGGGACGCACAATAGAAAGGATTTTATTTTTTCCCCCTACTCTTTGAGCCTGTCCCCACCATGCTTTATTTTTAGAATCTACGGGGGATCGCTGCAATTAATAATCTCTAATGTAGCATGAATGAGTGCACATACTGTACATCCAGAGATGGATGAATCTAATTAGCTCTCATCCCCGTCCCCACTCTCTCGCCAACTCTTTCTAATTCAAGCCTCACTTTTCACAGCCAGTCAAATCTGTATTCTGAATTTAAGTCCTTAATCAAATTAATTGGGTCATTTTTACAGTAGCATGCTGGCATACCAAATTGCCTGAGTCCAGAAGAACACAGCTCCAGACTGAATGCTCAATTACCAGGTCTAAAATAGCCAGGAGTCCAGCCACGCATTGCACAGCACGCCATGCTGCTGATCATAGGGTTTACTGTCTCCAGACAATGCTTACATTCACTGGACATATTGGCAAGAGGCAGGGAGGAAGAAGACACACATGATTGCTGCCTGTTGTTGATGACTCTGGGAGGGGGGAAGATAATGAACAACAGTGTTCATAAGAAATGATTCCACTTTAATAATGACATGAGATTGTCCCTCTGTTATTCTGAGAGAACAGGACCTGTGGGCCAGACAGCTAGTTGCCCCTTATTACTTTCTCTTCTCTCTTCTCCAGCAGATCAGGGAAAGCTTATACATAGGATGTGTAGCCGGTTTTAAAGTGTAGAATTGGCATTTCGTCTAGTGGGTGTGTTGTGGAGGACTGATTTGAGTCTGGTTTGAGAATTTTGTTGACTGGCCCTGCTCCACTCCGCAGCAGTGTGGTGTCCCGTTCTCCTAGATGTACAGGCCTGCGTGTTCAGATATCAAGCCTATCCATTTCCTGCCATGTGTTATTTCCAGGACACCGTGCCTCTGAACCCCCGCCTCCCTCCCGCATTCCTCCTTTATTTCTCCCTCTCTTTCATCGTAAAAACGCCAAACCCCAAAAGGGCCGTATAACACTGCCCCAGGCCACTCTGCTCCAATCACCTCCCTCGTGGTGACTGCCAGTGCCGTCCGTCTGGCCACACCACACTAGCTGTGAGAGCTCAGGTTCTCTGTGCTGTCTACCTACCTCTGGGAGGGGACAAACAAATGAGAGCAGGACAAAGCACACCAACCAGGCTGCTGTCATTCCGTCTAAGGTTTGCCCATGCTGAGCCATAACTCAATGCTCTCCCTGACGTGGCCCATCACTGGTTGCAGTGCTGAATAATTAATGGACAGGTCTTCCATTAGTGCGGAGAGCAGCCATCATTTTACTGGGCCTGACATTTACTCACGTCAGGGAGTTGTGGACACACTGGGCTAATATCCCCAAGAAGGAAGAAATTCTGCTTGGTCTGGTGTGATAATACCTATAGTTTAAGAGTGAGTGTCTCTGTGTGCATGAGGAGGAGGCATTAATGTGTAGGCTTGTGTTTGAGAGAAATTATGTACATACTGTAAGGTAAAAAAAAATACACATATACACTGAGTGTACAAAACATTAGGAACACTTTATAAATTGCACCTCCTGTTGTCCTCAGAACAGCCACAATTTGTCGTGGCATGGACTCAAGGTGTTGAAAGCGTTCAACAGGGATGCTGGCCCATGTTGACCCCAATGCTTCCCACAGTTGTGTTAAGTTGGCTGGATGTCCTTTGGGTGGTGGACCATTTCTTGATACATACAGGAAACTGTTGAGCGTGAAAAAACATGCAGCATTGCAGTTCTTGACACAAACTGATGCGCCTGGCAGCTACTACCATACCACGTTCAAAGGCACTTCAATCTTTCGTCTTGCCCATTCATCCTCTGAATGGCACACATACATAATCCATGTTTCCATTGTCTCAAGGCTTAAAAATCCTTTAACTTGTATCCTCCCCTTCATCTACACTGATTGAAGTGGATTTAACAGGTGACATGA
This sequence comes from Oncorhynchus keta, assembly GCF_023373465.1. Taxonomy (NCBI): domain Eukaryota; kingdom Metazoa; phylum Chordata; class Actinopteri; order Salmoniformes; family Salmonidae; genus Oncorhynchus; species Oncorhynchus keta. Next base: position 33,819,369 of record NC_068437.1, read on the forward strand.
GTAAGGGATGAGAGCTTTCACCTGTATTCATTTGGTTACTCTGTCATGGAAAGTGCAGGTGTTACTAATGTTTTGAACACTCAGTGTATATCTGTTTGTAAAACTTTATATTTTTTAATTTCTTTAATACTAATAATACCCACCATTCCTACACTTTGGGGTGGGGAGGCATGGAAGAAAAATTACTACTTTTTGTTGTTGTGTGATTGCACTTGTGTGTGTATATATAGAAAATACTTATAAAAACTGATTAATACTAATGGTTAGCATAGATGCTGGAATTAGCACCATGCAAGACTATCCATGACATCCCTATACAGAATAATACAGAGTTAGAACAGGTTGGTCAGAGGGGGGGATGAGTAATGTAATCGCTTGATGGACTCAGTATTCTGGTGGTGAATCCTGAACCTTGCCAAGGTGTTTATACTTGCCATGCATTCTGGGAATCCAACTGTTACCATCTGTTTATGTTTCCTTTACTGGTTCCCTCTCTTCCACAGAGAATGGTAGAATCAGGCTGGAGAAAACTCAATGCCGGTCGAAAATAGAGACTCCAGCAGCTACAGACTGATTTAGTAAAGTGGCAAGTAACTACTGGTTACATGAAGTGGAGCTTGCGTTGTGTTTGTTGGATGACTCCGAGAGGGAAGATGACAGGCTGTCAACACTGTGTCATCTCCCCACCACTGAACATTTGAATAATGCATCTATAACACAGGGCCGACATTGTAAATAGTTGCATGTGATACATGTATGTGTGCTGGCTGCCTGCTGTACTGCCACCTCTTGCTTCGCTGTGGAAAGTTAGAGAGGATATGCTTTTAATCTTGGCTGAGGATCACACAGTTGCTTGAAACGCTATATGTCTTCCTCCAAAAAATACTGTAGCTTACATGCATGGATCTTATTTGCCAATTTTCCATTCTGACTCTGTGTACCATAAAAGGCAAATGCCCTTTCTCTTCTCCTCCATGTAAACAAATCTTGGTGCAGTGGGTATACAAAGCATAAAACCCAGCCTTCGGACAAAGCTGAGGCTGGAAATCCGCTAGCGAACTGGGACCTGCACAGCATCGCACACTTACAGAGCTCTTCACGCTTTGAGTTTAAAAATGTATTTTCTGCTGCTTCCCTCACTTAGACCGGGTCTGGAGCTGACCAGGTCTTTACGGAACAGGTCTAGTTGTCCTCAGGTTCTTTCGGATTGGATCTGTCACACCCTGATCTGTTTCACCTGTCCTCGTTATTGTCTCCACCCCCTCCAGGTGTTGCTTGTTTTCCCCAGTGTATTTATCCCTGTGTTTCCTGTCGCTCTGTGCAAGTTCATCTTGTATGTTTCCAAGTCAACCAGTGTTCTTCCTGTTCTTCTGCTTTTTGCATTCTCCTTTTACTAGTCCTACCGGTTTTGACCCTTGCCTGTTACTGGACTTTGTACCCGCCTGCCGTGACCACGAGCTTGTCTGCCACTCTGTACCTCCTAGACTCTGATCTGGTTTGTACCTTTTTGCCTGTCCACGACCATTCTCTTGCCTACCCCGTTGGATTAATAAACATTGTAAGTGTCACGCCCTGGCCATAGAGAGGCTTTTATTCTCTATTTTTGTTAAGGCCAGGGTATAACTAGTGTGTGCATTCTAGTTTCTTTATTTCTATGTTTAGGCCGGTATGGTTCTCAATCAGGGACAGCTGTCTATTGTTGTGTCTGATTGGGAATCATACTTAGGCAGCCTTTTTCCCACCTATGTTTTGTGGGTAGTTATTTTCTGTTTAACTGTTTAGTTGCCTGACAGAACTGTGCACTTTCGTTTTTCTACTTTGTTATTTTGTTGCGGTGTTCAGTTTAATAAATATCATGAACGCCTACCACACTGCACCTTGGTCTCCTTCTTCAACCCACGAGAGTCGTGACAGTAAGACTCCAACCATCTGCCGCCTGTGTCTGCATCTGGTTCTCGCCTTGTGCCTTGATAGATCTCTATATTTAACACATTTATTTATGCATATTTTGGAGTTTAGATGGGAAAGCCCCAGGTCCATTTTGAAAAGGGTCCCCATTTTTGGACCGTGAAGGCCTCTACTACAGTCCCCCCAAACCTCTGCCTTTTTCAATATTCAATGTGATTTTATTAGCTTGTCTTTGCCATTTTCATGCGCCCCCCTTGGTGGTGGCCAATAAGCGGGTCCATGGTTTTTATAGAGATGATTGATGCAGCTCAGCCCTGGCACGGCCCCATATCCCTCCTTTTCTCACTCATTGCACTCTTAGCCAGGCAAGAAAGACTTGGCAGTTTGATGTACTGTATTCCACTCATCTCCATCTTGGGAAATGAGTGAGAGAGAGAAAGGTGAGAGAGAGAGAAAGACAAAGGGGAAGGGGGGACACTGTCTAGCAACTCCATTAAGGAATCAGTGTCCAATCTCCTGGATTGCACCCACTGACCTGACACACCAAATCCCCTATTAATTCATTTAACAATTTATTTTATTTTTCTATGTTCCCCTCCACTAACTGGCTTATTGACTCTTGTGTGCTCTGTGGGAAGGCCTGCCTTTAAATTGGCTAAAGGGGAGCTGAACTGCTTCTGATTGTTGTTAGGAGACTCAGATGCAGAATCTAATTTATTTGTTCTGGTGAAATGCACCATGGGTTATGATCAGGTCTGTCTCTCTTATTGTCACGCCCTGACCATAGAGAGCCCTTGGTTCTCTATGGTGTAGTAGTGGGTGTTCTATCTCAATATTTCTATGTTGGTGTTTTGTATGATTCCCAATTAGAGGCAGCTGGTAATCGTTGCCTCTAACTGGAGATCATATTTAGGTAGCCATTTTTTCCCACCTGTGTTTGTGGGATATTGTTTTGTGTTTGTGCATGTGCACCACTACTTTTACATTTCGTTTTTATTTTTGTTTAAAGTTTCACCATAATAAAGGTGTGGAACTTCAATCATGCTGCACCTTGGTCCGCTCATTACGACAATCGTGACACTTACAAGGGTCACATTGTCGGATTAGAGATGGTGCTTAAATTCTCGGCTCATAATGTTTCACTTGAAGATTTACACCATTAAACGAGAGCAATAAAAGGTCTGAGTTTAATGGATGCGCAGCCTGAAACGCTTGTTCTCATCACGTCGGGATGGTTTTTACCCCTTTTTAACCCCCCTCCACAAGCAAACACACACACGTATTTAGGACTACTCACAAAAACATACCTTTCGTGGACCATGCTTTCTGACATCATAGCACAGAAGTTAGACTCATGAGTTTGGAAAAAAAAAGAAAATAAATCACTTAGTGACTTACTCCTTGAAAAATGTACACTTGACATTTTACCAACTACCTGAGACCGTACATTGCATTGCACTGAATTGCCATCAGCCAGAGGGAATGCCTCCTATGAAAGCTATCCAACTGCCCGTGTTGCGCCTAATGGAAGCGTACAGGAATTAACACGTTAAAATTCTCGATATTTGATGCACACATTCATTCTATTTTATGACGGAAACACATTTATATATTGCTTACAAAGCCTATATATGAATTTATGAAACATTCATATCTTCAAATAAAGCAGAACCGAGTTCTCTCAGGAACCTTAAGAACTAAGCAATAACCATTTAAGAACTTTTTGTTCTCCAATGGACTACAGGCTAAGAAACCCAAGAGCACAAACAAAACAAAAATGACATTTCAGTTGCTAGGTACTGTATAAGATATGAACATCTGGATAGAGTACAACCCTAGTCTACACTTTTTCTGATCTGCAATTATTCTGTTGTGTACATAGAACTTTACTGCTCTCCAGTCCCTGTTTACTAGTGCTTGGGGAGAAGCAGCAATGCATTTCTCACAGTCTTGTTTTCCAGGTGTTTTTCCTATTCGTATAAAGTTCATCAAGGAATCTTCAACTGCATCCTCCTCTGTTGACCAATACCTTTAGTTCCTTTGGTACCTTTGGAAAGAGATTACATTATACATGACTACATTATGCCACAACAATTTAAATAAAGGTTGACTACAATACAGTACTTGAACCTCTCTATTAACTCTACAAGGTTGCAACTGTATATGCAGAGTGTGTTGAGGTTAAGTTAACAATCCCAACTAAATAACTACATAGATAAGTGTGTGAGAGAAGAATGTGCAATGCTGACATCAAGGCAGGCTCAATCTGTATGGAATCTAAGTTCAACAATCTGTTTGCAATGTAAACCTTTTAATAAAGCAATAAGTTATAAATCAAGTTCCCTCCCCAAGAAAAACAATGGTAATCCTTCTGTGTTAACATCTATCCTAACACATTAATTCCAGATCTAATGTCTTGACTTGTGTACAATCCAAACTGAACCGTTCTGTGATGGCATGGTTGGAAATACACTAACTGATTAAGACAGAATTGATATGGACCTAGTTGGACCATATGTTGACACTACGGAGTGAAAATGCACTGACTTAAGGCAGCAGGAAACATGTTTGCTGTGTGCTCTTTTGTCCCTGATTTTCCTTGATTATTGGCCCGAATCACTGACATTTCTCCTGGAAAACATCAGTGGGAATCATGTCAATTTCACCCAATCCAACTTCCTATCCTATGAACTGATCCATAAGCAATAACTGTTGGAGCAACTGAAAATGCAGGTTTATAACAACTGTGCCATTCAAGCCTATTGAATATGGTATAAGAGGGGGATGGCTACAGCCACCCAAACCCTACTGATACAGCCATGTAGTGAGAAGGGAAAACGCAATACAATGAATTTTTTTAATGTATTTTGTCTTGCTGCTTTTTGTTCTATGTTGCTCTGTCTGTATGCTACGTCTTGCTTGTCCTATGTTGCTCTGTCTGTATGCTATGTCTTGCTTGTCCTATGTTGCTATGTCTTGCTTGTTCTATGTTGCTATTGTCTATATTGTAATTGTTTTTAATAACCTGCCCAGGGACTGCGGTTGAAAATTAGCCGGCTGGCTAAAACCGGCACTTTTACTGAAACGTTGATTAATGTGCACTGTCCCTGTAAAAATAAAAAATAAACTCAAACTCAATGCTGAAATGAAGACTCCATCAGGGTGGATCCTAACCCTTTTCACCCCACTGTACAATCCAAACTGATCCGTTCTGTGCTGGCATGTTTGGAAATACACTAACTGATGGAGACAGAATTGATCTGTTGTGAAGGGTTCTCACCTTTCTTGTTGTAAAAATCTGTCTTGTTTTACTGCATGGGATACATCATGTTACTCACAATTTTCCATACCTTTTTGCTCACTCCTTTAGCACTAGCACAGAGTGCCTGTATTCTGATTTTGACAAGCATCTCCTTACGAACATTTTGTGCTAGTGTGCACCGTGCTACATGCTTCCACATAGATTTGCGTTTAAAGAGCCCATGGCAGGCAAAACAATGCTGATAGTCCTGGTGATTGGCTTGTCATCACTTGTTGTTAATAAAGCCAATGCAACTGCATGTTTTACCAATGGTAGGCTATCTTATGATAGGACTAGTTATAAAATTACATTATAGGCCAACACTGTACACTATAGGCCTATTTCTTTGCCGGATAAGGTCTGCAATTGTCTTAACTAGTGTGGCAAAATGGGCAAAACATGGCCTGGTCATGGATGAGAAGCACATTTTCACAACAGGTGTAACGGCTTTCTTCCTGGGAAAGGACGGAGGACCAAAACGCAGCGTGGTTGAAGTTCATGGTTCTTTAATAAGAGACACTTAACGTGAACAAACTACAAAACAATAAACGTGGCAAAACCGAAACAGCCCTATCTGGTGGGGAAAACACAAAGACAGGAAACTACCACCCACAAAACCCAACACAAAACAGGCTACCTTAATATGGTTCCCAATCAGAGATAATGCCTAACACCTCCCTCTGATTGAGAACCATATCAGGCCAAACATAGAAATAGACAAACTAGACACACAACATAGAATGCCCACCCAGCTCACGTCCTGACCAATACTAAAACAAGGAAAACTGGCGGCTCTGGAAGATCCTGGCTGACTGGCGGCTCTGGAAGATCCTGGCTGACTGGCGGCTCTGGAAGATCCTGGCTGACTGGCGGCTCTGGAAGATCCTGGCTGACTGGCGGCTCTGGAGGATCCTGGCCGACTGGCGTCTCTGGAGGATCCTGGCTGACTGGCGGCTCTGGAGGATCCTGGCTGACTGGCGGCTCTGGAGGATCCTGGCTGACTGGCGGCTCTGGAGGATCCTGGCGGCTCTGGACAGACGGGAGACTCTAGCGGCTCTGGACAGACGGGAGACTCTAGCGGCTCTGGACAGACGGGAGACTCTAGCGGCTCTGGACAGACGGGAGACTCTAGCAGCTCTGGACAGACGGGAGACTAGCAGCTCTGGACAGACGGGAGACTCTAGCAGCTCCGGACAGACGGGAGACTAGCAGCTCTGGACAGACGGGAGACTCTAGCAGCTCTGGACAGACGGGAGACTCTAGCAGCTCTGGACAGACGGGAGACTCTAGCAGCTCTGGACAGACGGGAGACTCTAGCAGCTCTGGACAGATGGGAGACTCTAGCTGCTCTGGACAGACGGGAGACTCTGCTAGCGCTGGAGAGGAGGACGGCTCTGGCAGCACTGGACAGGCGAGGCGCACTGTAGGCCTGGTGCGTGGTGCCGGCACTGGTGGTGCTGGGCCGAGGACACGCACCTCAGGGCGAGTGCGGGGAGCTGCCACCGGAGGGCTGATGCGTGGAGGTGGTACTGGATAGACCGGACCGTGCAGGCGCACTGGAGCTCTTGAGCACCGAGCCTGCCCAACCTTACCTGGTTGAATGCTCCCGGTCGCCCTGCCAGTGCGGCGAGGTGGAATAGCCCGCACTGGGCTGTGCAGGCGAACCGGGGACATCATGCATAAGGCTGGTGCCATGTATGCCGGCCCAAGGAGACGCACTGGAGACCAGATGCGTAGAGCCGGCTTCATGGCACCTGGCTCGATGCCCACTCTATCCCGGCGGATACGAGGAGCTGGTATGTACCGCACCAGGCTATGCACCCGCACTGGGGACACTGTGCGCTCCCGGTGCTTGCCCGGTCTCTCTCGCCCTCCGGTAAGCACAGGAAGATGGCGCAGGTCTCCTACCTGGCTTCGCCACACTTCTTGTGTGCCTCCCCCCAAGACATTTTAGGGGCTGACTCTCGGGCTTCCTACCGCGCCGCCGTGCTCGTTTCTCCAACTCAGAAAAGTTTATCCAACCAGGGCCCCCTTGCTGGAATTGGAAGTTGTAGCACTAGTAGTAGCCATGTAATGGCACCAGTGTTGTAGTCAAGTCACTAAAGCATAAGTCAGAGTCAAATCACAAGTCCCTATGGCTAACTCTGAGTTGAGTCAAAGTCACCAATGTTTGGGTCACGAGTCAAGTCACTAGTCCCTTTGGCTGAAAACAGAGTTCCAGCACTTGAATCCTTGTCCAAGAGTTCAAGTCTTAGACAATGGGTTCACATTAATGTAATATTAAGTTATTAACCCAGTCAGATAGTGGCAGGAGGAATTTGAACATGGTGTAGCTGCACAGCTTCTCTATCTTTGATGTAAACAGAAAATGACAGACACAGACAGACAAACTTATAAATTATAGTAAAGTCAGATAGTTGTGGCTAATGTTAACATTCTGTGGTCAACTGATCCTAGATCTGTGAAAAGGTCTACAGCAACATCAACACATTTTTATGTAAAATCAAATACAATTTTATTGGTCACATACATGTGTTTAGCAGATGTTATTGTGGGTTTAGCGAAATGCTTGTGCTTCAAGCTCCGACAGTGCAGTAATATCTAACATGTAATATCTAACAGTTTCACAACATATACCCAAAATACACGTAAATCTAAGTAAGGATTAGATTAAGAATATATATACATACAGTGCCTCGCGAAAGTATTTGACCCCCTTGAACTTTGTGACCTTTTGCCACATTTCAGGCTTCAAACATAAAGATATAAAACTGTATTTTTTTGTGAAGAATCAACAACAAGTGGGACACAATCATGAAGTGGAACGACATTTATTGGATATTTCAAACTTTTTTAACAAATCAAAAACTGAAAAAATGGGCGTGCAAAATTATTCAGCCCCTTTACTTTCAGTGCAGCAAACTCTCTCCAGAAGTTCAGTGAGGATCTCTGAATGATCCAATGTTGACCTAAATGACTAATGATGATAAATACAATCCACCTGTGTGTAATCAAGTCTCCGTATAAATGCACCTGCACTGTGATAGTCTCAGAGATCCGTTAAAAGCGCAGAGAGCATCATGAAGAACAAGGAACACACCAGGCAGGTCCGAGATACTGTTGTGAAGAAGTTTAAAGCCGGATTTGGATACAAAAAGATTTCCCCAAGCTTTAAACATCCCAAGGAGCACTGTGCAAGCGATAATATTGAAATGGAAGGAGTATCAGACCACTGCAAATCTACCAAGACCTGGCCGTCCCTCTAAACTTTCAGCTCATACAAGGAGAAGACTGATCAGAGATGCAGCCAAGAGGCCCATGATCACTCTGGATGAACTGCAGAGATCTACAGCTGAGGTGGGAGACTCTGTCCATAGGACAACAATCAGTCGTATATTGCACAAATCTGGCCTTTATGGAAGAGTGGCAAGAAGAAAGCCATTTCTTAAAGATATCCATAAAAAGTGTTGTTTAAAGTTTGCCACAAGCCACCTGGGAGACACACCAAACATGTGGAAAAAGGTGCTCTGGTCAGATGAAACCAAATTTGAACTTTTTGGCAACAATGCAAAACGTTATGTTTGGCGTAAAAGCAACACAGCTCATCACCCTGAACACACCATCCCCACTGTCAAACATGGTGGTGGCAGCATCATGGTTTGGGCCTGCTTTTCTTCAGCAGGGACAGGGAAGATGGTTAAAATTGATGGGAAGATGGATGGAGCCAAATACAGGACCATTCTGGAAGAAAACCTGATGGAGTCTGCAAAAGACCTGAGACTGGGACGGAGATTTTGTCTTCCAACAAGACAATGATCCAAAACATAAAGCAAAATCTACAATGGAATGGTTAAAAAATAAACATATCCAGGTGTTAGAATGGACAAGTCAAAGTCCAGACCTGAATCCAATCGAGAATCTGTGGAAAGAACTGAAAACTGCTGTTCACAAATGCTCTCCATCCAACCTCACTGAGCTCGAGCTGTTTTGCAAGGAGGAATGGGAAAAAAATTCAGTCTCTCACTGTGCAAAACTGATAGAGACATACCCCAAGCGACTTACAGCTGTAATCGCAGAAAAAGGTGGCGCTACAAAGTATTAACTTAAGGGGGCTGAATAATTTTGCACGCCCAATTTTTCCGTTTTTGATTTGTTAAAAAAGTTTGAAATATCCAATAAATGTCGTTCCACTTCATGATTGTGTCCCACTTGTTGTTGATTCTTCACAAAAAAATACAGTTTTATATCTTTATGCTTGAAGCCTGAAATGTGGCAAAAGTTCGCAAAGTTCAAGGGGGCCGAATATTTTCGCAAGGCACTGTATGTGTCAGAGCGGCATTGGACTAGGATACAGTGGCATAGTATAGAGTACATTATATACATATGAGATGGGTGATGCAATATTTACAAACAATTAAATTGACTAAGAAACTGTAGAATAGTATAGAGCACAGTTTACACATATGAGATGAGTAATGCAAGATACGGAGACATTATTAAAGTGACTAGTGTTTAATTTCCTAAAAGCGGCCAGTGATTCCTAATCTATGTCTATAGGCAGCAGCCTCTGATGTGCTGGAGATGGCTGTTTATCAGTCAGTGGTGTAGAATAGAACACAATACTGTATATACATATGAAATGGGTGATGCAACATGTAAACACAATGTAAAAGTGACTAAGATACAGTAGAATAGTGTTGAGTGCAGTTTATACATATGAGATGAGTAATGCTAGATAAAGAACATTATTAAAAAGTGGCCAGTAATTCCTAATCTATGTCTATGTGCTAGTGAGAAGCTGTTTTTAGTCTCTCGGTCACAGCTTTGATGCACCTGTATTGACCTCGCCTTCTGGATGATAGCGGAGTGAACAGGCAGTGGCTCGGGTGGTTGATGTCCTTGATGATCTTTTTGGCCTTCCTGTGACATCGGGTGCTGTAGGTTTCTAGGAGGGTGGGAAATTTGCCCCTGGTTATGCGTTGGGCAGACCGCACTACCCTCTGGAGAGCATTGCGGTTGTGGGAGGTGCAGTTGCCGTACCAGGCGGTGATACAGCCCGACAGGACGCTCTCAATTGTGCATCTGTAAAAGTTTGTGGGGGTTTTAGGTGTTAAACCAAATGTATTTGTTCAAGGAACACTACACTACAGCAACAGAATATATATAATTAACCTGTTACTCCTACCACCTACTTTTTCGAAAATTCTGTTAAAAATCTCGCAACATTTCAGCGCCCTGCTGCTCATGCCAGGAATATAGTATATGCATATGATTAGTATGTGTGGATAGAAAACACTCAGACGTTTATAAAACTGGTTAAATCCCGGCTGTGACTATAACAGAACGTGCGTTTCATCGAAAAGTGCAGGAAAATCTGATCACTGAAAATGGAAAAATATATCCATGCGCGACTTGAACCTCTCATTTTGAAGACAAACAATGTATACATTGTTATTGTTAAAGGTGAACCACATTTAATGGGGCTGAGGTTGCAATACCTACAGCTTCCACACGTTGTCTAGAGTCATGTCATTTGCCGACTATTTGTTTCTTGGTCAAACAGACGCAAGGCAGCGCAGTTCTTCCGGTCTCCGACCGGATATTTTGGTTGAGATTTACCCGGACATTATTTCCAGACAGACAGCTAAAGAATATACTTCGCCTCGTGATCAATTTGATCGCTTATTAACGTTTACTAATACCTAAAGTTGCATTACAAAAGTATTTCGAAGTGTTTTGTGAAAGTTTATCGTCGACTTTTTTAATTTAAAAAAAATGACGTTACGTTATAAGACGCTATTTTTTTTTCGTTTATCACACAGTCTTCATAGATCGATATCTAGGCTATATATGGACCGATTTAATCGAAAAAAAAGACCCAATAGTGATTATGGGACATCTAGGAGTGCCAACAAAGAAGATGGTCAAAGGTAATGAATGTTTTATATTTTATTTGTGCGGTTTGTGTAGCGACGACTATGCTAATTACGACTATGCTAATTATTTTGTTTACGTCCCCTGCGGGTCTTTTGGGGTGTTACATGCTATCAGATAATAGCTTCTCATGCTTTCGCCGAAAAGCATTTTAAAAATCGGACTTGTTGCCTGGATTCACAACGAGTGTAGCTTTAATTGAATACCCTGCATGTGTATTTTAATGAACGTTTGAGTTTTAACTAGTACTATTAGCATTTAGCGTAGCGCATTTGCATTTCCAGATGTCTAGATGGGACGCCTGCGTGTCAGGTAGGAGCAAGAGGTTAACTAAATTGATTTGGAAGCAGCAGCCAATAAGCATGTATACGCCCCTCATCCTGTCGCCTGCTTGCTGCCTTTTCTCCAACCAATCGAGCCCTCCAAACCATTGGCCTAGGCTACCACCAAAACATGATCTTTTTGAGTATTGTCTAACCAATAAGCATACAGTATGACAAAAAATGGACACTTGAATATTAGCTAAGAATCAAATTGTTGGTGTGTACTTCTGAATTTATGCTATGGATAGTGGCAAGACCAAACTTTTCAGTGTATTAGCTAGAGGAGCCACACAAATGGCAGCTGTCCGAAATGATCAGAGTGGGAATATAAAAGACTGAGACAAACATAAATGAACAGGCACTGCAAATTGACAAAATAGCTGAATTGTCACCCTAAATTCATGACAATCACTATTGGAAAGCCTTCTCAGAAGAGTGGAGGCTGTTATACCAGCAAAGGGGGGCCCAGTCCATATTAATGTCCATGATTTTGGAATGAGATGTTTGACGAGCAGGCGTCCACCAGAATGTATGCACACATGACTGTAAGTCGCTTTGGATAAAAGCGTCTGCTAAATGGCATATATTATTATTATATTATGCTGACAAAATGCACCATATGTGTGGCCTGCAAACGTACCTTTCTGGACCTTCAAAGATGTCGGAATAGACACAAATGGATCAAAACTAGTACTTATTTATGTAAAAAGAAAGACTCTGAATACAAGCAGTTGAACTGGAGCTTCACATTTACTCAAACGAGTTAGTACCAGAATAACATAGAATAACACTGCGCATGACCAAGGGTAATCCATCCTTAAAGGGGACATCAGTAATTAACAGAACATAACATTCCTTCTCTTATACAATCAGAGTTACTTTTACCAAACCACAACTGAAACATTTCCCAGAACTTGTAGTTATTTTGCATCTTTTAATTTGAACTTGAACAGTTTGTTTTTGTTTGTTTATAAGTCTAGTCTGTCTGGTGGACGGTGCCTTCGTTCTGGGTAGCGCCTCGGATTGTCTGGAGGCTCTTGAACATCCTCAGTGTGTGCCTGTTCCATTATAGCTTCTGCTATAGCAGCACCTTCATCAACACGTTCCCTTCTTTTAGCCTGGGGTCTCTTTACTGCCCCACCGTCCTCTACAGTTCCCTGTGTGTCACTCTCAGGATCTCTCTGTGCCTGTTCTCTCTCTATTATTGTGCTGTTTTCCGTGGAATGCATTTGGTTAATGTGACGCCGCCACATTATGTCTGGGCTCACTTGAACCTGGTAAGTTCTGGGTCCCGTTTGTGTGTGTACGGTCCCTCTTGTCCATTTCCCTCCTCTTCTGTAGTCTTGCACCATCACTTCCTCTCCTGTTTGGAGATGGCGCTCCCGGCCACCGGAGAGCATCTTGGCTTGTTTGTTCAGCACTTCATTACGCCTGTTTGGCTTCATGATGTCCAGCTGTGTGCGGAGAGGCCTCCCAAACATCAGTGCGGCTAGGCTTTCATTTGTCGGGGCATGTGGGGTGTTTCGGTAGGAGGCCAGGAACTTGGCCAGTTTTGTTTGCAAAGTCCCTTCGTCTCGTTTTTCTGCACGGAGTCCTTGCTTTAGGGTTTGCACAAAGCGTTCTGCCAACCCATTGGTGGCAGGGTGGTATGGAGCTGAGGTTGAGTGTTTGATTCCATTTACTTACATGAATCTTGTAAACTCGTCACTTACAAAAGCTTGCGCGTTGTCACTTACCAGCTGCAATGGCAAACCGAAGAGTGCAAACGTTGTTCTGAGACACTCTATCGTCTGAGCTGAGGTAGAGGAGTCAGTGCAAAACACCTCTGGCCCTTTGGAATGGGCATCAACTATAACCAGAAACATGTGCTTTTCAAAGGGACCAGCGTAGTCCACATGAATTATCTACCATGGCTCTGCGGGCCATTCCCATGGGTGGACTGGGACAGGAGCAGGCATGTGAAGGGTTTCCAAACATCCGCTACAGTTCTTTGCCATATGTTCTATCTGTTGGTCCAGACCTGGCCACCAGAAGTGGCTCCTTGCGAGCAGCTTCATTTTGACAATTCCAACATGACTTTCATGTAGTTGCTGCAAGACTAGATGTTGGCATTTCTGGGGTATCGTGACTCTCATTCCCCACATCAAACATCCTTGGTACGTTGTAATTTCGTTTCTCCGCTGGAAATACGGAGTCAGCTCCTTTCTGCCAGTAGCTGGCCATCCTGACATGGTGTAGGTGTACACTTTTGACAAGGTCACATCTTTCCTTGTCTCCTGTTTGATAACTGTGCTTGTGACTGGTAGTGCCTCGAGCTGAGCGGTATGGAACATGTCCACTGCATCCACCCTCCTTTGTCTTTCTCTTGTACACGGCAGTCTGGATAATCCATCTGCATTTCTGTGGAGGGATGACGGCTTAAACTCAACGTCATACATATGACTGGCAAGGAACAAGGCGTATCGCTGTAACCTGGCTGCTGTCATTGCCGGAATGCCTTTCTTTGGACTGAAAATGGAAAGCAACGGCTGGTGATCTGTAACCAGTGTGAAACGCTTGCCATATAGGTATGCGTGGAATTTCTTGACGCCCCACACTAGTGCCAGTGCTTCTTTGTCGATTTGTGAGTAGTTTTTCTCTGCATCATTCAATGTGCGTGACGTGAACGCAACTGGCCTCTCTGACCCATCTTTCAGTGTGTGTGAAAGGACGGCCCCTAATCCATAAGGGGACGCATCACAAGCCAACTTCACTGGCATTTCAGGGTCGTAATGCATCAGGACCTGTTCAGATGTTATGAGCCGATTTGCCCCCAGAAATGCATTTTCACACTGCTCTGTCCACCGCCATGTCCTATTCTTTTCCAGGAGCTGATTTAGAGGCTGGAGTACTGCTGAAAGGTTTGGGAGGAATCTTCTGTAGTAATTGATCAGTCCCGTGAAAGATATCACTTCTGTGATATTTTGTGGTCGTGGTGCCTGTACCACTGCTTCAATTTTGTCCTGTGTTTTGTGCAATCCATTGCAGTCAATATCATGTCCACAGAAGACAATCTTGTCTTTGAAGAACTCACACTTCTTTAAGTTTGCCTGTAGACCATACTCTTTCAGTCTTTTCAGGACCTCTTCCAGGTTAGCGAGGTGCTCTTTGTCGGTGCGTCCTGTTATGATCATGTCATCCAGGATACACTGGGTTCCTGGGATTCCTTGCAAAATCTGGTCAATAGTTCGTTGCCAAATGGCTGGGGCTGATGCAATGCCAAAAACCAGGCGGTTATACCTGTATAGACCTTTGTGTGTGTTTATTGTCAGGTACTGTTTGGAACTCTCTTCAACCGGTAGCTGCAGGTAAGCCTGTTTCAGATCGATTTTACTGAAGTGTTTTCCACCAGCAAGTGCAGCAAAGATGTCATCCAGGCGTGGTAGGGGGTATTGGTCCACATGCAACATTGAATTCACAGTTACCTTGAAGTCCCCACACATTCTAACAGACCCGTCTTTCTTCACAATAGGAACTATGGGTGTGGCCCATTCGCTTCTGTCCACTTTCGTCAGGATCCCTGTATCCTGGAAGCGATCGATTTCCGCTTCCACCTTTGGTCTCAGGGAGTATGGAACAGATCTGGCTTTGCAGAATTTTGGGGTTGCGTCATCTCTTAGTACAAGTTTTGCTGTGAAGCCTTTTAATGTTCCCATCTGAACACTGTGTTGTATTTCTTCCGCAAGTGTTCCAGTGTTTGGTCTGTGCCTTTCTCTTTGGACTGAAACGTGTGGAGCATTTTCAAGTCACACCAATTCAGCTTTATTTTTGAAAGCCATTCCCTGCCAAATAATGGGGGGCCAGTTCCAGGCACCACATACAGCTGTAACTGCTGTGTTTGACCCCATAATGCACTCTGACCTGCAACTCCCCCATTGGGCTCAATCTCTCTCCTGAGTATGTCTTCATCAACATATTTGTGTTCTTCAGCTTGATAGCCTTAAAGTGCTCATTGTAGACAGTAGTGGAAATTATAGACACTTCAGATCCTGTGTCCAGCTCCATTTTGAGGGGTTTGCCTTCGATATCTGGTGTCACCCATATTATGCTACTGCTGGGAGAAGTCACTGTGTTTAACTCCATTGTACCAATTAATCGTTCATCTGAATCACTGCCACTGTTCTCTGCTAGTGCATTCACAGACCCTTTAATTTTCTCAGTTTTCCTGTGTTGACTAAATTTTGCTTTGCATGCTCTTTGAATGTGCCCCCTTCTACTGCATTTGTGACAAATTTCGTCTTTGAAACGGCAGTCCTCTGCTCTGTGACCATCTCTGTCACACCTGTTGCATTTTTCGGCCACACGGGGGCACTGTCGACTGCGTGAAAACTTGTGCAGGGAAATTTGTGACAGGTCAGTACTTCTTTTACTTTGCAACTCAAATGCATCTTTAGTCGCGATTTCCATAGCCACAGCAATTTCAACAGCCTTTGCAAACGTGAGATCTGATTCTGTGAGCAAACTTTTTTGAATGTGTTCATGTTTCAGTCCACAAACAAATCTATCCCTTAATGTGTCATTTAGGTTCTCTCCAAACTGACAATGTTCAGACAGTTTCTTCAACACTGCCACATATGTACTAACACCCTCCCCCTCATTCTGATCTCTCTTGTGGAAACAAAAACGTTCCGTGATGAGGAGTGGTTTAGGTGATAGGTGATTTTGCAATATCTCCACAATCTCTGTGAATGTTTTATTTGAGGGCTTCAGAGGGGCAGTCAGATCTCTTAGCAAACTGTATGTTTTTGGGCCAATTAAACTCAACAATGCAGGTACTCTTTTGTTATCAGCAATGTCGTTTGCAATGAAGTGCTGTTCCAGTCGTTCAATGTAAGTTGCCCAGTTTTCTTGCGTGTTATCAAACACACACATGACTGTAAGTCGCTTTGGATAAAAGCGTCAGCTAAATGGCATATATTACATATATATATATTACATCTATTTTCCCGATGCTAGCCATTCTCTTTACCTCCGGCTCCACGGGTCTTTGATCTGCCGCCTCGTTCTCTTCAGCTCTCCCCTCGTCTTCACTGCTTGCTAGCTGTTGTGCTACAGGGTCAAAATCTTCCTCTCTTCCTACAAACTCCATCTGTATTCGTGATGCACACTGCAGGTAATCATCCTCGTCGCCATTGTAGTGTCTTAACACTTAGTACTTATTTATGTAATAAGAAAGACTCTGAATACAAGCAATTGAACTGGAGATTCACATTTACTCAAACGAGTTAGTACCAGAATAACTTAGAACAACGCTGCGCATGAAACCCCACCTCTTTAAGGAATACCTAGGATAGGATAAAGTAATCCTTCTCACCCCCCTTAAAAGATTTAGATGCACTATTGTAAAGTGGCTGTTCCACTGGATGTCATAAGGTGAATGTACCAATTTGTAAGTCGCTCTGGATAAGAGCGTCTGCTAAATGACTTAAATGTAAATGTAATGACCAAGGGTGCTCCATCCTTAAAGGGGACATCAGTAATTAACATAACATAACAACATAAAAAGGACTAGTCTCAATGCGGTAACAGTGATTTTGGTATTGGAAAAACAACGATGTTTGAGCAATTATGTAAATCACCCTAAAACATACAATTTAAGTCAACAGTGTAGATAGTACGTAGACAATACTGTTTTGATAATAATATATTCCTCACTGTGTTGAAGCACAGGTAGAATACATTTCTGGTCAAAAAATTTGGCCCATACATTTCTTATATGACTAATCAATAGCGAAAGCACAGAATGGTCTTGTGTTATCTCCTTATAATAAAGCTTATCAGGCACACTGCAGTAGAAATGTAAAACGGTGGTCTAATCCATTATGTCCGTTATGTGGCTTTGCCCATTGCAACGTTTGAAAATTAGGTGGATACCTTGTAGAACTAGTTAAGCTACATTAATTCGTCAGACAGGCCTGCAGCATTGACTGGCTAAATAGGTTGACTCTATAAATGTTACATTTACGGCCATTTAGCAGATGCTCTTGTCCAGAGCGAATTAAAGTAGTGAGTATTCAAATATTTAAAGTTTACATTTTTAGCAATTCAGCAGACACTCTTATCCAGAACGACCTACAAGAGCAATTAGGGTGAACCGCCTTGCTCAAGGGCACAACGACAGATATTTCCCCTTTGTCAGATAGGGTATTTGAACCAGCAACCTTTCGGTTACTAATGCTCTACCCTCTAGGCTACCTCTGGGGAGAAGGACAGTTAACATGGGGACAGTTTTAGAAGCCATCATTGTGAGCTGTACAGTAATGTGGGTTGGGCCTCTCTGTTGACAAGAGAGCAGCATTCTCTTTAATTTATTTACAAGGCAATTCTGCAAAAACGTTTTTATATTACTTCAGTACTAAACAGAAAATTACCAGACTCGCTCTCTGGACTGGTTGGCCTCAGAGTTCCGGCGGGTTTCCACTGAGCTAGAGAGGACTACTTTTAATGTCCCTAGCTTTTCGAATACCCTCCGGTTCTCCTTGAAGTTAGATCATTGTTGGACGGGGTAAAATGGTCCTGTAATAATTGTACTTGTTTTGATTAATTGTATGTATTATTATTATAATATTTATTTTGTAAGTCCTGTTCACATGGCTCCCTTGTGATTGAGACCTTGATCTCAATGGGATCTACCTGTTGAAATAAAAATAAAACATTATGCTGGCTGCTATGTCTAAACAAATGTGATGATGATGACGAAGGAATTAAAAATAATAATTGGCAAATGAATCCAAAGTAATTTAATCAACTAAAATATTTAATTTAACAGGTACTTAGCAATAAATCGGCACAACTATCATGAGGTATAAAACAAATATTCTGTGTTATTGCGTTCATCCCACTGTCAGTGTCAAGACAAATCAAGAGGATGGCTGAGGGAAGTTTTATTATTATTTATTAATGCATTTATAGTTAAGAAATAATATAAATGTTAAACAGTGATTCATTTTTAAATTTAGAACCAAAATCAAACCTATTCCAAAAACCGTTAATAACTTTAGACTGGTATTCTGTATAACATGATATTATATTTAGCATTATACATTAACTGATTACTAGAGTAGGCTGATTTTAAGAATGAAATTGAACATATTAAACGGATTAAAAAAGGATGGTTTTAGCACCCTTCTTGCTTTGTCAGTTGCAGTCAGTGACACACAGCATAAAAAAAACCCTCCTTTCTATGTACATAATTGTTGAATCACAAAAAAATCCCTGAGACAGCTTCTACAATCCAATCAGAAGATGTTCTCTGCCATCCAATGATAAAATACTGCAGAACTAAATGTTCCCTATAGGGGGCTCTTGATATTCTCTGCTATCCAATTATAAAATACTGCAGTACTGTATGATCTCCATAGGGGGTGCTAGATGGTTCTCATTTTGGGTCTCCTGAGTGGCGCTGTGGTCTAAGGCACTGCATCTCAGTGCTAGAGGCATCACTACAGATCCCGGTTTGATCCGGGCTGTTCACAACCGGTCGTGATCGGGAGTCCCATAGGGCGGCGCACAATTGGCCAAGCGTCGCCCGGGTTAGGGGAGCGTTTGGCCGGGTAGGCTTTCATTGTAAAATAAGAATTTGTTCTTAACTGACTTGACTAGTTAAATAAATGTTCACATTTTTACTCTAAAATAAAGGTATAGCAGTTCAAATAAACCCACCCACAAAAATACCACCTTTTAAGGACCCTGACAGACCAGGCAGATTAGCATGCTAATTCCAGGCAATCACAGTGGTTTTAATCGCGAGGACCATTTTTTGGACCAAAATTGTCCAAAGGTCCTAAAATGGAAGATGTTTATGCAAGTGGAGGTTCCAATACGGTCTCAGAAACAACACACACACACAATCCAACCAAACCAGATCTTTCTAACCAAGTTAGCCAACCTCTAATTGAAAGCACTGTGAGGCATATGAGCAGAGAGAAGACAGAACTTGGCTGTGTCTCTAACTGGGGACATCTGTCTAGCTGTGCATATCATGCCTCCAAAGACCTTGCTGTTTTTAAAGGGACAACTATCTGCCTTCCTGATTCCTCTATCTATATCTATATCTATATCTATCTATATCTATCCATATCTATATCTATCTCTCTATATATATCTCTCTCTCTATATATCAATTCAATTCAAGGGCTTTATTGGCATGGGAAACATGTGTTAACATTGCCAAAGCAAGTAAGGTAGATAATATATAAATTGAAATAAACAATAAAAATTAACAGTAAACATTACACATACAGAAGTTTCAAAACAATACAGATATTACAAATGTCATATTATATATATACAGTGTTTTAACAATGTACAAATGGATAAAGGGCACAAGATAAAATAAATAAGCATAAATATGGGTTGTATTTACAATGGTGTGTGTTCTTCACTGGTTGCCCTTTTCTCGTGGCAACAGGTCACAAATCTTGCTGCTGTGATGGCACACTGTGGAATTTCACCCAGTAGATATGGGAGTTTATCAAAATTGGATTTGTTTTCGAATTCTTTGTGGATCTGTGTAATCTGAGGGAAATATGTCTCTCTAATATGGTCATACATTTGGCAGGAGGTTAGGAAGTGCAGCTCAGTTTCCACCTCATTTTGTGGGCAGTGAGCACATAGCCTGTCTTCTCTTGAGAGCCATGTGTGCCTACGGCGGCCTTTCTCAATAGCAAGGCTATGCTCACTGAGTATGTACATCCTTAATTTTGGGTCAGTCACAGTGGTCAGGTATTCTGCCGCTGTGTACTCTCTGTGTAGGGCCAAATAGCATTCTAGTTTGCTCTGTTTTTTTGTTAATTCTTTCCAATGTGTCAAGTATCTCTCTCTCTATATATCTCTCTCTTTCTATATATATCTCTCTCTATATAGCTAGCTACATAGCTGTCTTTGTTTCCAAGATAATTGTGTAGTTTAGAGTGTGTAGTCTTGGAGTGATTATCTTAATTCACTGAGGTTCGCTAGCCAGCTATTTGTCGTCCTTAACGTAGGAGACTCTGCTAGCTAGCCAACAGCTAACAGCTAACAGCTAGCCAACGTCACCACACACACGTCTACTGAATCGAATTCAACAACCCGGTCAGGTAGTATCACATTTTCATTTCATTTCATTACAGTACAACGGTTTGATTTGTTTGATCGTAGCTAGCTACATAGCTAGCTACATAGCCGTCTTTGTTTCAAAGATAATTGTGTAGTCTAGAGCGATTTCCTAGGTTAGCTAGCCAGCTATTGTCGTTCTTTTAACGCAACGTAACGTGAACAACACTGCTAGCTAGCCAGCTAGCCCCCGAATAGTAGCACTGTAGAAACTATCACACTCAACGGAACGACTTGATTAGTGTAGTGTCAACAACGCAGCTACTGCCAGCTAGCCTACTTCAGCAGTACTGTATCATTTTAATCATTTTTAGTCAATAAGATTCTTGCTACGTAAGCTTAACTTTCTGAACATTAGAGACGTGTAGTCCACTTGTCATTCCAATCCCCTTGCATTAGCGTAGCCTCTTCTGTAGCCTGTCAACTATGTGTCTGTCTATCCCTGTTCTCTCCTCTCTGCACAGACCATACAAACGCTCCACACCGCGTGGCCGCGGCCACCCTAATCTGGTGGTCCCAGCGCGTACGACCCACGTGGAGTTCCAGGTC